>NC_081756.1:22452893-22655393 GCF_963082965.1 Carassius carassius | reverse complement strand
TAACTAATATATTGTTGTAGGAGCGCACAATGGTCACGAGAGCTTCTGACCCAAAAACAAACAATCAAAAAAAAAAACCTTTCCTGCGGTGCCCCTAAGGCATTTTGCACCACAGGCAACTGCCTATGTCGACTATCCCATGGGCCGGCCCTGCATAACAGGTGTGTTGTTTGCTCATGTTGCACCGTTGTATGTATTCTGTTATATCTGTTTGCATTATGCTTATGTGCTGTTGTCCTTGTTTCTCCTGAGCAGCAACACATGTTTCATGCTCTATGAGTTTATCTGAGGAGACGGGGGTAATGTTGCCCCTGAGCCCGGGGGGCCACAGACTGACTTCTGTACACATACAGGCGCACTCGATCCAAAAGAGTCTTGATGACAAGTGTCCTTCTGGTCAAGGGCACTAATCAGGTCACTGTGATCAAAATGCTCCGGACAGGACCACCATATCAGAAGATCGCAAGCAGAGAGTGGATGTCTTCCCAATGTTTCTCCAACCCTTAAAACTACATCTGACATCAGGGCTCATCGAAAGATCCCCGGTGCCCCAGAGACACAACATCAAACTGATAACAAATGACAGCTCATGATGTAGTACACTCATAAGACAATAACATTATCTGATTTTAATATAATAAAAATAACATTTAAATCTATTTTGGAAAAATCTATTTTAGGGAAAACCATTAGTAGTTATAAGTCTTTGGCATCATATATTTTACATATTTCAGCACTGCTTTGAGGAATAAGGGGACTGAGATGGTTAAAATACAAGCCCATCTTTATTTTTATATTTAGCCCTCTGCAAGGGCTCCTAGATGCTCCCTAGAGCGCTCCTAGAGCAAACCAGCAATGTGTCTGACTACACAGGCTAATCTATTAATTACTGACCCTTTAGGACTCACATGGGGATGATTAGAAAGAGCTGTTGGTTTGTCTTTTCAGCTCACAGACACTCTTAGCAAGCCTAGTGTGAGACTATCAATCTGATCTGAGCATTGATCTGGCTAATTTTTAAACAGAAGTAAATATTTTCTGTGGTGCAAGAGTGCATGTTTCCAAACAGGTTTCCCAAAACCGTTCCTTCCGTACAACCCAGAGTACTCCATGTCCAAATACTGCATTTCCCTATATAGTATACAAAAAATTAAAAAAAGATTACAAATAAATAAATAAATAAATAAATAAGTAGTATGTCCACATAAGCAGAAATGTATGTGAAAACTTTTCTGTTCAAAAGATTGGATTCAAAATCTTTTTAAAGAAAGTTTTTATTTTGTTTTATTTTTTTCAGCAAAGATGCTGTAATTGCATCAATGACTGTTTGTAGCATTGATAATAATAAGTGTGTGTGTATGTTGTGTGTTGTGATTGGCACCACTCAGCACCTGGTCGGGAAATGTCATGTCCCTTACCATATTTGCTGTGAGCTTCAGTGTAAATATTGTGTCAATATCTAATCAATTTGAGCGTGATTTAAACCCGGATGATTGTAACCACTCTAAGTTTGTCTGCCTTGGGAAAGCTAGCGTTTCTCTGATATAGTGATAACACTTGTTGCCTTCTCTTGTTCAGCTCTTGTTCAGCTGATATCACAAATGTGTTGTAGTCCAAACGAGTCATTCGTTATAGTTTTTGAAAAGTGATTTCTGTTAAATACAATATGTCCTTTTGAATTGGACTTTGAGCTTTTTTAACTTGCAATTATTTTTTATGCTCAAACAGCAACATTACAGACTATCTAAAGTTGAAAAAGTAAAAAAAAAAAAAGCATACAGTACTAGCACCCCTTTAAGTGATGTATCTGTATTTTTACTCCACTATTTTGCCTCTGTTTGTGATCGTTACATGCTTGTTTAAGTTTTATTTTTAACCATCAACATGATTGGATAGGGAGAGGGTAATCGGTCTTGTGACTCTCGTCAAATCAGATGTGCATAGAAAACTTAAACTGTCAACTGGTGATAATCATGGCTGCTGGAAATTAATTCTACAAGCATCAATTCAGTTGAGTTTTGATGAGATTTCTGATAGCCAATGTTTACATTTTAAATCACCAAAACAAACACGCCCCTACCCCAAAACGGTCTCGCCCCTATTTTCATAGCTCCGCCCCACACATATGTACGCAACCCAGGCAATGATTAGTTCTGTGAAACAAAGCAAAACCTTTCTTTCGTTGCTTGGCTATGCTAATGTCCGTCCCGTGCACTGAACGTTCTCTTCTTGACATCATGAGTAGAAATGCCGCTTACTGCTGATTTGCTACAAGTTTGTTTTGCTAGTCAGCCCAAATCAGTTTTCAGTTTTTTTTTAACGCTTACCCCACCTTTAAGATACATTTCGGATTTCTGCTTACTAAATGATCTGTACATGCTAGCCTATATACAGAGCCTGAAATTTGGTTTGAGGTTGTGGGTATTGCGTATAATGTTAATAACTCCCACAAGTGTCACATTCCTAATACAGTAAATTCCACTCCCATTTACTTCAGTACAAACCCAATTCCAAAAAAGTACAAACTGTGGATAAAAACAGAATGCATGATGTGGAAGTTTCAAGTTTCAAATTTCAAATTGGGAAGTCGTGGCCTAATGGTTAGAGAGTCGGACTCCCAATCGAAAGGTTGTGAGTTCGAGTCCTGGGCCGGCAGGAATTGTGGGTGGGGGGAGTGCATGTACAGTTCTCTCTCCACCCTCAATACCACGACTTAGGTGCCCTTGAGCAAGGCATTGAACCCCCAACTGCTCCCTGGGCGCCGCAGCATAAATGGCTGCCCACTGCACCGGGTGTGTGCTCACAGTGTGTGTGTGTGTGTGTTCACTGCTCTGTGTGTGCATTTCGGATGGGTTAAATGCAGAGCACAAATTCTGAGTATGGGTCACCATACTTGGCTGAATGTCACTTCACTTTCACTTTCTATATTTTATTCAGGATACAACATAGATGACATATCAAATGTTTAAACTTAGAAAATGTATAATTTTAAGGGAAAAATAAGTTAATTTTAAAATTCATGGCATCAACACATCTCAAAAAAGTTGGGACAAGGCCATGTTTACCCCTGTGTGGCATCCCCTTTACTTTTTATAGTACCCGGATCCTTCTTCTATGCAGCCATGATGTTGTAATTGATGCAGTATGTGGTCTGGCATTGTCATGTTGGAAAATGCAAGGTCTTCCCTGAAAGAGACGACGTCTGGATGGGAGCATATGGTGTTCTAGAACTTGGATATACCTTTCAGCATTGATGGTGTCTTTCCAGATGTGTAAGCTGCCCATGACACACGCACTCATGCAACCCCATACCATCAGAGATGCAGGCTTCTGAACTGAGCTCTGATAATAACTTGGGTTGTCTTTGTCCGGATGACATGGTGTCCCAGTTTTCCAAAAATAACTTCAAATTTTGATTCGTCTGACCACAGAACAGTTTTCCACTTTGCCACAGTCCATTTTAAATGAGCCTTGGCCCAGAGAAAACGCCTGGACTTCTGGATCATGTTTAGATATGGCTTCTTTTTTGACCTATAGAGTTTTAGCCAGCAATGGCGAATGGCACAGTGGATTGTGTTCACTGACAATGTTTTCTGGAAGTATTCCTGAGCCCATGTTGTGACTTCCATTACAGTAGCATTCCTGTATGTGATGCAGAGCCGTCTAAGGGCCCGAAGATCACGGGCATCCAGGATGGTTTTCCAGCCTTGACCCTTACGCACAGCGATTGTTCCAGATTCTCAGAATCTTTTTTGATGATATTATGCAATGTAGATGATGATAACTTCAAACTCTTTGCAATTGTTCTCTGAGAAACTCCTTTCTGATATTGCTCCACTATTTTTCGCCACAGCATTGGGGGAATTGGTGATCTTCTGCCCATCTTGACTTCTGAGAGACACTGCCACTCTGAGAGGCCAATCGACCTAATAAGTTGCGAATTGGTCCTCCAGCTGTTCCTTATATGTACATTAAACTTTTCCGCCCTCTTATTGCTACTTTTCCAACCTTTTTGGAATGTGTAGCTCTCATGAAATCCAAAATGAGCCAATATTTGGCATGCCATTTCAAAATGTCTCACCTTCAACATTTGATATGTTATCTATATTCTATTGTGAATAAAATATAAGTTTATGAGATTTGTAAATTATTCCATTCCTTTTTTACTCACAATTTGTACAGTGTCCCAATTATTTTGGAATCGGGTTTGTATATAGAGAGAAACACGATCTGCACTGTCACATCTCTCCCGTGCTTGCGTCCTGCTGTACTGTAGTCTTTTGAAGAAGTTGGCAGCTTGTGAATAAGTGTTTTGGGGACACTCTAAAATGGCCTTATGTACTGAAATTTGAGTACCTGATTCAGTATGCACCTTATTGATGACCCATGGCATCATTATAGTCCTACTGTAACTCAGTCAGTGCATGATGCAACAGACCTGCAGCTCATTAATATATGTTTTTTATTAATGATAAAAAAATAATTTATTGATCCATTTTATACAATCCATTTTTCACTGTTTGAGAATAGTGAGAGTGAGTAATATATTTACTATGTTTCCAATTTTTTATTACAAATATTTTTGGGGAATTACATACCAATTTATTTGAACAATCATTCATTATTTAGGTTACGTAAACCAATGTTCAAAAAGTAAAATGATGTTTTGCTGTTGCAACTCACCCTGGTAGTGGGGTGCACTAGTACTGTTTGTATTTAGAGAGCAGATAAATATGTGAAGATATCAAAATGACAGTCACATGTAGTGAAAATTAACAATGACTTACAGATCTTGAAATAAAATAACTCCAACACTCCCCATTCTCCCCTACTCACAGATATTAAATAAAAAGAGGCCAAGGGCAAGTTTTAGAGACAGGAAGTGAGAAAAATTTGTTTTATTACATTCTTTTGTATTTCACAGCCCCAATTAAATACCAGAGTTTTATACAAGCAGTTTGCAGAGTTCCTATACAGTAAATACATGTTGATAAATTGATTTTCAAGTGTTCCTGCAGATTTTTCTGAAACAATTTTTTTTTTATAAAAAGATCTTTAGATTTTTTAGTTCAAGATCTTCTCCTGGGATTTAGGGTAAACATATTTGGTTGTTTTAATATGCCTTATCATTGGTTGGGCTTTGTCAGATCTCATAAGAAAATTCTCAGACAGCTTCCCATATTGAACCCAAGTTTTTTTTTTTACCAGTAGAATGTTAACAATAGTGATCTTAACTAATATTGCAGTTTACTGAGTAACCGCACAGTCAAATGTAATCATTACAGTAACTTAAACTCTAGCCATAACCATGTGTGTTAACATTAGCTAGCTACTGTATAATGTCAGACAAAACACTGAACAGGCATGATTTAAAAACAATTAAATTGTACACAAAATGGTATCAATAGCCTATGTATTTGTATATGAGCTTATGTGTAGGCGAATGTAAATTGTTTTTATGGAGATGCTATTGTAACTGCATATTTAAACTTTATATTTAAACTTTATTGGTGTAGCTAAACATAGTTCTTGAGAACATGTTGCTCTGACATTAATTTTATAGTAAATATTACATCTGATTTTCTTCTGCATCTGAGAACTTACAGCTGAGAACATCTGCTAATTTCTCTCTCTCTCTCTCTGGATTGTTGGTAGTGGGAGGAGTTTGGAGCTTTGGAGCATGCTTTGAGAGTTTGTTTCGCTTTATATATATTTTTTTCTACGATTTAGTTTAAAAACTATTTAATTTAGTTTAATTTAGATTATGCGCTGACCAGTGTTGGGGGTAATGTATTACAAGTAACGCGAGTTACGTAATCAGATTACTTTTTTCAAGTAACTAGTAAAGTAACGCATTACTTTTTAATTTACAAGAAAATATCTGAGTTACTTTTTCAAAAAAGTAAAGCCAGTTACTTTGTATTCCCATTTTTTGACTGACAAGCCTCCTGTTCCCATATTGGGAGAAATCGAAAGTATGGAGGCGTTGTGTGCGCTGTGTGAACATGTTACTGTAGTTCTAGACTAAATGTGAATGTGCATTAATTCATCCCACTCAAAAAGAAAACAAAAAACAAAACAGATTTAGTATTCATCAAAATTAATCAAAACAGTGAAATGCAAACTCAGAATATGACACAAACCTGCAATAACTAAATATATTAAATAACACAAATGTATCTATTCCCATTTTATTAACAGTGTCTTTGCTGCTGACCTTTAATGATCCAGTTCAACCATACTAATAATTAAAAAATTATTTTAGATAAACTAACAATTGTGCTTCATTGTTTTTTTTTTATTGCTGAAGAGTGTTGAACCTTCTTCTCCTGTGTTCTACTGTACAGACGTGAATTTACTTTTCCTTCAGCGTGAGGTTTATTCATTACACTTTTTGGTGTGAAAGGGCTTTTACATTTGCTATAAATAGAACTTCTTATGTTAAAAACAATCAAGCCCTGCTCATATTTAAAAAGTAACGTGAAAGTAACGCAAAAGTATAAAAGTAACACATTACTTTCCATAAAAAGTAACTAAGTAACGTATTTAGTTACTTTTTTAGGGAGTAACGCAATATTGTAAAGCATTACTTTTAAAAGTAACTTTCCCCAACACTGGCGCTGACGGAGGTTGGTGAAAGCAAACTTGAACAGATGGGTCAAGCATAGATTTTTAATGCTTGACTCTGTAGCATTTGGAGAAATCAGACATGCAACTATTTGTTATATTTAACAAATAATATCTAATGCCCCCTCATCTAACAAAAGCATCTATGGAACCTTCCCCTGAAATGCAACTATGTTCTCAAAAAAGGCAGAACATGCCTCTGGTTACCATGGTAACCAGCTGCGCGCTCTATCACACTTTAGAAATCATCAGAAATTATATATCACTTGAAAACTTAAAATCTCAAAATTCATCCTTTGAAACCCATTTTAAAATCAAACATTGCATTGCCATGAAAATGGTACATCAAAGTCATGCTACAGAATGTTTTCAGTCATGAATTATAAAAATCTATGTTTGGATCATGCACTTTCAAGTCTATGTTAAAAATGTAAGTGACAGTTAACAGGTTAAGCTAAGTACTATAGCACCATTGGTGTGCTTGAAGATACAGAGACTGCAAGGATGCTTGAAAAGTATAATTTGCTTCTAAAGAATTTGTATGAAGAAAGAAGTCATAGCACATCTGTAGGTGGACAATTTCTTCAGTTAAACAGTATGAATTCTTCAACAAATTTCTCTTTTCATTGAAGAAGAATATTAGAGAAAGGAAGAATATAAATTATTTCTAACTGTTAAATGGAAAAAGAAAGAAATAATTTTTCAAGCTTTATGATTTTATTAAGATTTATATAGTGCACAACCTAGTAATCTTGAACCAACTGATCAACTTCTAAATGGACTTCCACAGCTTGGAAAATAAAAATAAAGCTGATTTAGAAAAAACACTTTTCAGGAGTTAAGTAAGGCCTTACAGCAGCTTTGACAAATCAACTGAAAAAGTCTGTAGCATCAGTCTTACTGCTTTCCAAAGCATTCTATATTTAATAACCTTTTTCTTGTGTGAGATATGTTGTATTTAACCGAATTGCATAAACTACATCTTGACCTTGTGTGTTTGGACCAAGAAAAGGCCTTTGACAAAGGTGACTATGCATATTTGTTTAAATTGCTTGAAGGAGAACAGTTTACTTCATAGGTAAGGCTTCTCTATAGCAACGTTTACAGCATGCTGAAGGTTAATGGAACTCTGACAAGACCTTTTTCAGAGGAGTGAGACAAGGTTGCAGCTTATCTGGCTTCTTGTACACGATTTCTATTGAACCATTAATAAGGATGTTGAGAGAGAAGGATTGACTTTCCATCATCTTGCCTCTCGAATATACCAACAGTGAAACTAACAGCTTATGCTGATGACATCACAGTCATTATTAGATCTGAAGATGATGTCAAACATCTGGTTTCATGTCTCAATATCTTTCAGAGTGCATCTTCTGCATGGGTTAATTGGGGAAAAAACTGATACCCTGTTATTGGGTAATTGGTCATATCAGAACCCACTTCAGCTTCAAAATCAGTGCCTTTGGAATAAAGAGGGTGTTAAAATCCTTGGACTGTTTTTTTTGGGACTGAGCAACATATGAAAAAGAATTGGGAAGGACTTGAGAGAAAGTGACTGGAAAGCTGCAGAGATGGAAATAGATTCAAGCCTGGCTTTCTTATAGAGGCAGAGTGCTAGTAGTGAACAGTCTTGCTGCCTCATTGCTGTGGCATCGTTTAATAGTACTGGATCCTCCAAAAGACCTCTTGTCAAAACTTCAGAAAGCTTTTGTGGATTTCTTCTGGGGTGGCCATTATTGGCTCTCCCGTGGAGTACTTTGTCTTCCTGTCAATGAGGGTGGTCAAGGGTTAATCCATCTGACCTCTAAGTTGAAAGTCATGAGGTTAAAAACTGCCCAAAAGCTGCTTTATTCTTCAGACTCTGTACCATGGATTAGATTTGGTCTTGTTATTTTACAAACAAAAACCAAAATGGGGCTTGATAAACAGATGGTTTTTTTTTTATTTCAGAAAATGATGTAAGAGATAAGACTGTTATAAAGTTTTAAGGATGTGTTTTTGAAGCTTGGAGGCAGAGCCGGATTATTCATAAGGGCACTTGGGCCAATGCCCAGGGGGACCAACCATTCACAACAACTAGGGGGGCACCACATGACACAAGCTTTAAAAATATTTTTCGTAAATTGTTTTATTATTTACTTGAAATTCTTGAAAGACCATACATAACTCGTTTATGAACACTAACTTAACAATAATAATAATAATAATAATAATAAATTATAAATAAATAAAGATTACATGACCACTATCAGTCCCCCCCTTCCGTCCCCAATCTGTCAGAGTTGAGTTGGTCCACAACAAGTACGCGCAAATGTGTAATTTTTTTAACGGCTACAGAAAATGAATCAAAATCGACAGACGTCAATTGAGTGGTTTTGCAAAAAGAAAGTTAAAGAAAGACAAGGACGCTAGACGTTTAGCTACAATTCAAAATGTTCCAGGGATCGAAAGTTTTTTTTAAACGTGTGAAGAATGAGCTCAGGACGACAATGACACAGAAGCGATCAACTGTGCTCTCCCTGTTTGCCAATGAATCGGACTTGGTCAAAGAAATTAACTTTGGCGATGTAGTAGACACATTTACTTGTGCAAAATCAAGGAAGAAGCAGTTCTGCTAAAGGCAAAAAACCTGATAGATTTATTATTATTTTTTATTTTCCAGACTATAAGTTGCACTTTTTATCATGGTTTGGCTGGTCCTGCGACTTATTGTCAGGTGTGACTTATCAAAATTAATTTGACATGAACCAAGAGAAATTAATCAAGTTAAAACATTACCGTCTACAGCCGCGAGAGGGCGCTCTGTGTTTGAGTGTAGACTACAGGAGCACTGAGCAGCATAGAGCGCCCTCTCGCGGCTGTAGACGGTAATGTTTTAACTTGGTTGTAAATAATGCGACTTATAGTCCAGTGCGACTTATGCGACATATACTTAGGTGCGACTTATAGTCCGAAAAATACGGACAAGTTATTGAATTGCATTTGAGAAATCACCTTAATTATGTCTAATGGGGGGGGGGGGGTGGCTTTTGAGGTATAGTGCCCAGGGGCACCACACTGTCTTAATATGGCCCTGCTGGGAGGTATTTTAAGTTGGAGCGGAGAGAACATTTTGGCTTTGATGAACCACTTTTTCATAACCCCTTGTTTTGTCAAAATCTTACTACGTCTAACAAAGATATCTCTAATTTTGTTTCAGCAGGAGTAACTAAAGTTGGTCATTTGTTGGATTTATCAAAGAGAGGGTGGTTTTCAGAACAGGGGTTTACTAAGAAGATTGGAAGTAGATCAGAGAGAACAGTGGGGAATATTCTGAAGATTTTGAAAACATCTTTTCCTGGACCTTTACAACAGTTTATAACAAATTTTATGTCTGGTAATTTTACAAAGGTTCTTTTTCCAGAAGTGTATGTTACTCCAAAGATAGATCAGGATGAAAATAATAATGGAGATAGTGAGAATATGTTGCTGTCTTTTAAAGGTTTACAAACTCTTCCTTTTATTATGGCAGGCAAACAAATTTATATAACATTTGTGTAAAGTCATTCTTTGTGGGACAGTTAAGAGAGAGGAGAGATACAAAATGGAGAACTTATTTTTCTGTATTTGAAAATAAATCGCCTTCTTGGCTTTGTTTAAAAATCCTCTTCCAAAAAGGTCTGGTGACTTACAATGGCAAATTTTGCATTGTTCATTGGCAACAAAAGTCTTTTTGTTTAAATGTACATTTTCAGTTTCTTTGCTTCGTACTGTGTGCAAAGAACCTGACACTGTTTTTCATGTTTTTTTTTTGTTTAGTTTTTTTTTTTTTGTGAATGTTGTAAATTATTTCCTCAAAATTTTAAATGGAATTTACAGCAGATTAGGTTTACATTTCTCAAAAACAATGTTCTTTTATGAGTATGAATACTCTCGAAACAAGAAGGAGATTTGTACTTTTTCCAACTTTCCGCTTGGACAGGCAAAGATAGTAATTTGGAAAGCTTACATAGAGTTGAAATGGAAGGTCAGGAAGTTCATATGGCCGATTTGTTTAAGGCCTTAGTTGAATCTAGGATTCGATTGGAATATTAATATTATCGAGTAAATAGTGATGAATTGATGTTTGAGAATAAATGGTGTTTAAATAGGTGTTTCGTTTTTGTAAAGGATGAAAACCTCTTTTTTAACTGGTAGTGAGTTATGGAATGTCTTTTGTATGTGAAAATGTTTTTTAATGGTGAAATAAAATTGCTTTTAAAGGTCCTTTTCTCTCTCTCTCTCTCTCTCTCTCTCTCTCTCTCTCTCTCTCTCATGCACACACAGAGAGAGTTCAGTGTAACACTGCAGTGCAGATGAAGTGTGTTTGTGTGTGTGTGTGTGTGTGTGTGTGTGTGTGTGTGTGTGTGTGTGTGTGTGTGTGTGTGTGTGTGTGTGTGCGTGTTTGTGTGTGTGTGAACAAGCTCCATTCAGATATCTTGCTCATTCTGTGGAGTGTTGACCCTGAGGCCTTGACAGTTCAAAAACCTATTAAATGTGTAGCGGTTGCCAGAGCTAAAATGAGAAGCCAGAGGCTATTCTGGATAAGGTGAAGTGAGAAAGAAAACACAGTTAGGAATATGTCATAATACAACACTAGAGGTGATGCTGTTTAATGCATCATATTGCACATGAATGTAATGAAGGCAATGCTTTGCATTAATCAGCCTCACTAACAATATTCATCGAGCATGTTGAAAAAAAAGTACTTTTCTTTGAGCTTGTTTTGATGAAATGTGATTGTGTCATTTGCCTGCTGGCCATGAGCACAGACAAAACATTAAAGAGAGACTGGAGAAATCTATTCACCACTCATTATTCACAGTAATACATATTTCCCCCATCAGTGGCACAATTGCATTTGCTGTTTACTATCTTTTTGATTGTGTTCATTGATAGCTCTATCTACACAGCTTCATTTGTTATCTGTGTTTTGTTTGGAGCAGTGAGCGTTCTGTGTGTTGTGCTCGGGAGAAGAGCACAAGTCATTTGGAGCATCCTGTCAGTTCTGCTGTGCTTTAAATGAGATGGAGAGACCGCGTGAGTTAGTGGTAATGGAAATGGGAGGCAATAGACTGTGAAATAAAAACCAATGCATTTCAATACCAGGCTCATTGTGACCTTTTGCACAAAATCACCAAACAAACTCTGTCTGGAGAACTATTCAGTTGGAGTCGCCCGCTTCCAGACACACAGCACTTTTGTTTCTCAGACAGTCTGCAGTATCTGTTCAGGTTTTTGTTCTGTTTGGGCTGCGTTTCTCAAAATCATAGTTACCTTAAGTAGATATATCCCTTGAACTCTACAGCACAGCTTTTTTCCTCAGAAGCTTATTTCAGAATCTCAGTGGATGCAGTATGTCATACAGATAGCAGAAATTGAAGAGCTAATCAATGGAGAGATAAAAATGTAAGGCAAGCTCTAGCTGTAGTTTCAAATCAAATCTTAAGCCTACATAGAAAATGTAAACACTGAACAATTAAACAGACATTAGACAGAAATCCTCACAAAATGAATAAGTGATAAAAGAGTATAATGTTACAAAAGATTTCTATTTCAAATAAATGCAAATAATGTTGAATAATGTTAAATAATGTTAATCAAGGAATCCTGAAAAAAATATGTAATACAATTCTCACAAAACCTTTAAAAGAAGAAATGTTTCTTAAGCACCAAATCAGCATATTAGAATGAATTCTAAAGGATCATGTGACACTAGGGTGACCACCCGTCCCGCGTAGAGCGTGCGCGCACAGCGTTTGAAGCCCAATTCATGCGTCCCGCAAATTGAGACTGTGTCACGCAAAATCAATGCTTGCTCAAAAAAAGTTGATGGCTCTATATCCTCGAGCCCCAGGCAGCCAAACGAACATTACTTGACACTTCAGCACGCTACTGCGAGAGCGGGAGCGAGCGAGTTTGAATGAGAGATGAAGTTTACATCTTTATTATTTCTGTTTTAACGTTTTTCCTACATTATTTATATTAAAATATGTTAGGCAATAACTCAGTTTACTATTTGACTAATTTACTGAGGTGGCATCGTTGTTAACTTACAAAAATCATAATTTGGTGGATAATTTACATTTTTCCGTTAATAACAGGTAGTATATTCCGATGTAAAATTAACAGTCGCCTGTGGACGCTCAACAACCATCTTATCTGAGCTCAAAACGCTGCTTGAGCAAGTGTCAAGATACTAAAAGTAATAAATACATAATTATGAACGTTTATGTGTGTTTATTTTTGTTCTCAGTACGTTATTTTAATAGCAATTAATGATTATTAACATAAAAGCATTACAATATATATATATATATATATATATATATATATATATATATATATATATTATTATTATTATTATTATTATTATTATTATTATTATTATTACTATATATCGATGAAACCACAAAGCTGACGCGGGAGGTATGTATAACTGCAATATAAAGTAATTTTGAGTATTATTGCTATTAGTATTATTTTCTAAAATTAGGTAGATGTAATATAAAAGTACACATGGCAATGTTTTTGCAACAGCTCCAAGTCTCACGCGCAGTGTAGGTTATACGTCACTGTCCGAATCCGTTCACTTATTTATTTATTCACTCCTTCCTGATATAGTGAACTCAACTGCCATACACTATATAGGGATTAGTGAATGAGTGAATTCCCTTCCCTTTTTTTTTTTACTTTTCCTGTGGTGTTGAGCAACTACAATTCATTTTAATCCTATAATTTTATATTATAATTTATTTAAAGTGAATAAATTGTAATGAAAAATTAATAAAATAGCTAAAGTAAATCGTAAGTGGAAGTGCATCTGTCAATTCTGTCATGAGCATACATCAGCAATTACACATGTTTAGGGGAATAGGGCATTATTAATATACCATGTAAGGTGGTATGTGCTAGAAATGGGTAAACCACTATCAGTGAGTCTGCCCATGGGGTGTCCCACATTGTCCCTCAGAAACGTACCCCTTGTCCCCCCTTGGGCTTATTAGCAGGTGGTCACCCTATGTGACACTCAAGACTGGAGGAATTGCTGCTGAAAATTCAGCTTTGCCATCAGAGAAATAAATTACAGAAAATTATGAAAATATGTTAAAACAGAAAATCCAAAATCATAATATTACTGTTTTTAGTTAAATAAATGTAACCTTGGTGTGCATAATCTTTTCTGCTTCCTGTATTGCTTTGGCAAGTCTAACAGCCAAAGCAAGAGGGAGAGAGAGTGTTAGAAACGCAACAGGGTTGGTTTTCCCTTGTTATAATACAGTATCTTGACTCTTTGATTACTCTGGGTAATAACACACAGTCCAGTCATCATTATCCGGTGAACTGGTCTTCTGGATCTACCATTTGTAACCCACCTTGACTTCTGTGGAGCAGACTGCGAAGTAAAGGGTTTTTAAAGGATGTAATCCTATTGTAAGGTTACAGTGGTACAGTATGAGTAATTTTGGGCAGTGTTTCAGCTGCAGCATTGAAAGGATCTTAAATGCCTTGTGCTAACAGATGCCATTTGTTTCAGAGTAATCTGATATTTAACAGGTGGGTGTGTTATTGCATGGCTATATGATACACTAGGGCTGTTCGGAAAATAATGGAAATCTGACTCAAGTCCGAACTATAATGCCCTCAAATTCAATCACAGGTAGTTTGGCCTCTGCTCTCTTCCTCTCTCTTCTCAAACAGAGGACAGAGAGAGTTATTTATGATTGGACTCTAATGGATTTATATGTCCCTGAAATGCACCTATTCTCAAAGAGACGAGAGAGAAAGTCACATGTCAAAAGCCTCTCCACATGCAATTTAACCCCACAATACTCTGGCTTTTGCATCATTTAGCATAATTGCTTGTGACAAACTGGCCTGCAGGACAAGTACTTGATTTCTTTGAGATGAGAACATGGATGTGGTTTCTCTACATTAAAAAATGTAAATATAAAAGAGCACTAATGACGGTGAGGACTGCTCTCTCCGTCTCTCACTCGCTCTGTCTCTGTCCTCTCCAGTGGAGCAGAGAGGTCTATATTACTTCTACATGCTGAGGCTCACCCACCCACTCACCAACACACACATTAATGACATTCCTGCAATGCAAAATCACTTAGCTTTCATATTCAAATGCATACACAATCATGCACATTGACAAGCAAGTACACAGTCTAGAAATTATACAGAAACATGGAACAGTTAAAGGGAATGTTCACCCAAAAAAATGAACATTCTGTAATCATTTATTCACCTTCAAAACATTCCAAACTTGTATGACATTCTCTCAGATGATAAACACAAAAGAAGATATTTAGAAAAAATGTTTCAACTTTCTTCAAAACCCATTGATTGTCATTGTATGGACAAAAAAAGGCAAAATATCAAAAGAATATCAGTAGAAAGAATCAAATATCAGAAGAAAGGAAGTACTACAGATTTTGAACAAAACTGAGTAAGAGTTTTCCTTTTTTAGGTAAAGGACAGTATTCCTTTAAATGGAGCTTAAACAATACAGCATGCCACTAGCAATGCCAAGGTCATGGTTTGATTTCCAGGGAAAGCATGAATTGTATGCCTTGAATGCAATTGCTTTGGATAAAAGTGTCTTCCAAATGCAAAAATGTATATGTAAATGAAAGCAATAGTTGTTTTTCCACCATCGGGCCAAACCGTCCTCACTGATTAACCATTCAATTCAGTACCAATCCAGTATGAATATTGTTTCATTTTCCACTGTGGAACTGATAACAGAGCTTGTAATACAAACACTTCAGTCATTGCTTTGGCAACACAAGTGTTTATAGACAGTATGTAAGATGTAAATGAATCTTTCAGCATGGAGGTGATAGTGTATGCGGTGAATACAGAAATGAGATCTGATGGCATTCAGAGGCGTCGTGCCCATTCAAAGTGAGGGGGCACGTGCCCCCTCAGATTTCTGAGCCAAGTGGATTTTAAATGCAGCTTCCAAACGAAAAAAAAAAAAATTGCAGAATAATATTTTTTATATATTTGATACAATCACAGCGGTGTGATTAGATCGTTCAGTGCACAGCATCAGCTGCTAAATTCAAATCTGCGTTCGCTGGCTGGCGCTGAGCCAGAGACAGACGCGTTCGTACAACGCTTCATGATAACCAATCAGAAACTATTCTGTTGCGCTTATGGATGCAATGGCCAATGAGAGACGTCCAGAAGAGTCATCACTGAAACGCGGTGTTTTGTTCACTTGCTCGCTGACTGAATTATTTAGCGAATTCTCTCATCAGAAACAACAAAAAGTGCAGATGTGCGTACGAATGTAAGCAAGATATTCGTTTCATAATGTAAAGTGCTTCAGTGATTTTAATGGGAGTTTTTGAGAGTGCCTGAACTCTGGCTAGACTGAATGAAAATGTTTTTTTGATAATGTAAATGTTCTTTACTCTCTGTAAAATGAAAGTGTTAAAATAAGTATCTTACAATATTGTTATTAAAATTTACATTAAATGCAAATTCAGTCGTATTTAAAATATTTTATGGCATGATATGGCACTTAAGTAAAAAGTCAGGTTTTTATGTGTAGTTAATAGATTACACTACATTTCCATATATTGATCAAATAACAATCTATAAAGGTGCAAAACGCGTTTACCTACACATATTTGAGAAACGAGATATTTCCTGATATATTAAGCATGTTTGGAATTGTTTTGAATAAAAAGGAAAAAAAATAATAAAAAAATAAGCCTATATCAGTTATACAGTGCTTTCGTAGAATGACTTATACTCCCGACCCCCCCCCCCCCCCCAAATGTGCCCCCTCAAAAATCATGAATGCATGACACCCCTGATGGCATTATACTGTAAATAAACAGCTCCAATAGGGTTTATGGCTCAAAACAATCAAAAAAACATCCATCTGTTTTTGTGTTGATGAGGTGCACCAATGTATCCCTGACAACTGCATATACACCCTATAATTACAAAATTACTTGTTCTAGGAAATGCATGCTGTTTCCATGACTCATGTAACTTCTGTACTGAAATTACAACTGAGAGAGTGATTTGATACTGTTATATGAGCTCTGAGATGCTTACACATACTGTGGGCTTCAATGTACCAAATCTGGCACACTGACAACACACACACCAGATCTCTTAACTGGATCTAACTATCACTTGGAAACTTTCTTGGTATCTTACTCATGCTAACCCTTACAAAAATCAAGCATGGTTTTAATTTATTCATAGTTTAGAAACCTTTTTTTTTGGGGGGGGGGGGTGATTACCATTTGTGTAACTACAGTTTTACTACAACTACCATGGCAATATTATGGTTAGTGTAATTTACCATGGTTTAACTAATAACCAGTTTTTTTTTTAAGTATAACTATGGCTAATTTTCATAAGAGCTCTGTATTATCCCTGTAATGTTTTTGGTCTTGTTTTTAATCTTATTGTTTTTGTTTGTTTGTTTTATTCCTGTTAACCCCATGATGCATTAATGCAGCAGAAGTACACAATCAAGTGTGTGTGTGTGTGTGTGTGTGTGTGTGTGTGTGTGTGTGTGTGTGTGTGTGTGTGTGTGTGTGTGTGTGTGTGTGTTTGTGTCTGTGTGTTTGTGTGTGTGTGTGTGTGTGTGTGTGTGTGTGTGTGGGTGTGTTTATGCTACCTCTTGGGGACATGGATGTGTTTTTTTACCTTCCATGTGGGGACACGATGACCAACTGGGGACAAAATCTGTGTCCCCATTAGGATGCCCATTGGAACTGATAGGAAATAGCATGCTAATATAGCCTGTGCAAATTTCTTAGTTCCTTACTTGTGACCCCAGAAGGTGGTTTTACCAGTGTTGGAGTGTGAGGGTGTGTATTCGGATTTGCCCCCTGGAGCCGGGTCTTGGTACTGCAGTGTGCATATTTAATAAATCTCCGCCTCATATTTACATGTATGGCGGGAAACTAAGAAGACGTGTTTCCCCCTATGGTTCGGTCCTGGTACAGCATTGTGCATAATAAATAAATGCCAGATATTACATATCAATAAATGCCACATATCTGGACACAGGGAAGTTATCTCAAGTTAACTGCTCAGCATTTGATGGATATCAATCATGTATTATAGTAAATTAATAAAGTATGATGAATATAGACTATCCTACGCTTTGACTATAAAAATTAATATCATAAATTTCAGACACTTTGTATGCTATAGCCTAGTAGGATGTTTAGATCTTGTTGTACAAGTAGCCATAAAATATCAAATTGTTTTACCAAAACTTTGAAAAACAAACACTTGCTAAACATAGTCAATTACTAGTACTGAAATCAGAAACCCATGTTGTAATCCATGTTATGTTAGTATCATGTTAGTAGATCGCGTTGCTGATAGCTTAGGCTAGCTAACAAGATAGCACACGTGATTACCTTAGGTACAGCCTGTCCACGCAACACAGTAACCCCACACATTTGTATAGCCGCCAATACAAAGTAATGATAAAGCTATGAAACAACGTAGATTATGTAAATATTGTTATCCTACCTTAGACATGTTGTTGGCGAAGATAATGTCCAAACTATCGTTTGATGTCAACAGGGATGTACTGACAATCTGTGCATTCTGGAAAAGTCCAGAACGGCCGCCCGTTTAAACTGACGGAAAAAAGGCAAAGTATAAACATATAAACTACCGGTATTTATTTACTTCAGATCACCGTTCGCGGGGGCGGTATACGTCGCCATGGTAACCGCGGCGCGACTCAAGTTCGACCAATCAGAGACGTCAGTGTTTTGCTTAGAATTATGGGTAGTGTAGTATTTCTCCAGAAGATCGCAAATAACAAGGTTGTTTTTTATACTTTGTGGCTTTTATAGGAGCAGAAACTTTCGTTTCTCAGCCTCGTAGCTCGTGGTCAATCTAACTTGGATGGTTTAGGGGTCTCCAACCTTTTTTTGCTACTTTTTAAAAATGAAAGTGGCCGAGAGCTGTATGCAATAATTAAATCTCTTAATGTCTCATAACTCTCATATTAACAACTATGCTAACTGTTTTAGACCTCAGCGAGTTATTGAAGGCCTATATATGTCACCCTTAATTGACATATAAAAAAATTATTATACTGTAAAAACACAATTATTCATTTTTTTATGTCAATTTAATAACTAGAGATGAAATGGTATGAAAATGTAATTTCATGATTATAGTGACCAAAATGAGCATGGTTATCACATTCAAAAAGTACTAATACTACACAATAAAATCAATTCACCAAGTTTTATGTCGAAAACCAGAAAATAACAAATAAACTTACCATCAATATGCACTTTTTGTTCGCATAAACATTAAAATAGTAACATTAAAAATGATGGCCAAATTTGAAAGGAGTGTCTTGCAACATGTTATCTACTAACATGTACAAGTTCAAATAAAGTTTTGACAAAAAAGTTTTTATAAAAAGATAAACCTCGCATATTTCAGTCTTTAAAAGACACCATATGTGAACGGCCCTTGGCGAGCTACCTCCAATCAGGCCACGAGCTACTCTCGCAAGCGACGTGTTGGAGACCACTTTAGACATTATGTCTGAAAATAAATATCCTAGCGAGAAAATGAATGGGTTTTTCCTGTTCTGTTGGGGGCCCCCTTGGAGGATCCACTGAGAAGCAGTTCACTTCAGCGCAGAATTCTCTATTTCTCTTATAAACCCACAGATGGCTATGTGATTTAAGCTTGTTAAAAGCCAGATAAAACGTCGCTGATATTCTCAACATATTGACGCAAAAAACAGGCGAAACATTGTTCCAAGAACAAACCAGTCAGAAGACATTTCACTCCACAACTTATGAATTAACTGTAGTAAAACAAACATTTTTTGGCAGAAATGTACCTGTATAAATTCATATTAAAAATGCTGTTATATTAATATAGTCATGTAGGCCTATATAGGCTATGTATTAAATGTAATGCAGTAGGCTAATGTTTTTTAGGAAGTTATGGCAGTTTATTTATTTATTTTTGCATTTATATTTATACTAAATGTTTGGGCTACTGTTTTTGATAACACATCAATCGTTTATAGAAAATCAACAAAAAAATCAATAAATATTTTCATAATTTTTCAGGAATTGTTGATTTTTTTTAAATGCTTGTAAGTCTGAACCAGAATATCAAGATATTTTATTATTTCGCATATGATGGTGTGAAGTAAAAAAGCACCACCATGTTATATGTATAATAAATATTTGAGCAAAAAACAAACACAAATCCCTTCTATTATTTTATCCCTTGAGGTAGCCCTCGCACACAAAAAGGTTGGTTGGAGGATGGAGACCCCCGGTATATAACTATGTTTTATAATTATACGTTTGTGTAATTTGGGGTTTCTGCCTGCAATGACATTTCATTATTTGCATTTTATGGCATTGTACATTTTTTGTTTTTATTTGAAGGCTGAAGCTTCATTAATAAATACTACCCCAATTATCATCATTGGTTTGATATGTTACTTGCTCGTCTGATAGGCTACAGTATTGTGGCATAGTATCAGGACATCCTGGCTAGTGTCTGTTGCACAGGGGCGAATGGCCGGATGATGGGCCTATTTGGGAGAAAGTCCAGGGCTGTTTTTTAGCCCCAGTCCATCCCTGGATGTCAAATCTATTTACTCTGCAGCATAACTCAACTGACAGCTAGATTTAACTTGGCAAAAGGTGATGATCCGGTTTCGCGCAGTAGATGAGATATAGTAGGTAAACACAGTAGTGCAAATTAATTACGAAATCTGCACTTATCTAAAAACAACATTTGATTTCAGTAAATTTACAATTACAATGTCGACTTCTTCAGGTAATCAGGTTAACGTACAGTACGCAATCTCCGAAGGCAGAAACTCTTCTTGAGACTGTCACTGACTTCGCAAATTCTAACTAAGGATAGTTAAAAAAATAA
Source organism: Carassius carassius (assembly GCF_963082965.1). Taxonomy (NCBI): domain Eukaryota; kingdom Metazoa; phylum Chordata; class Actinopteri; order Cypriniformes; family Cyprinidae; genus Carassius; species Carassius carassius. The sequence goes on along the minus strand of NC_081756.1, from coordinate 22,634,816 downwards.
TAATTGTAATGAATGCACATTTACATCTTTTTTTTGCAGTTTTGCAATTACAGACATCATACATTTCCTGTAGTTCTTGACCAGGTTTCACACTGCAGCAAGGATCTTCAGCTTCCTCCAAACATGCTCTATTGGGTTCAGGTCTGGAGACTGGCTAGGCCACTCCAGGAGCTTGAGATGCTTCTTATGGGGGCCACTCCTCAGTGGGCCCTGGCTGTGTGTTTCAGGTCATGCTGTAAGACCCAGTAACATCCCATCTTCATTGCTCTTACTGAGGGAAGAAGGTTGTTGGCAAAGATTTCACGATACACGGCCCCATCCATCCTCCCCTCAATACGGTGCAGTCGTCCTGTCCCCTTTGCAGAAAAGCATCCATAAAGAATGATGTTTCCACCTCAATGCTTCACGGTTTGGATGGTGTTCTTGAGGTTGCACTCATCCTTCTTCTTCCTCCAAACACAGCAAGTAGAGTTTAGACCAAAAAGCTCTATTTTCATCTCATCAGACCACATGACCTTCTCCCATTCCCCATTTGTATGAATGAGTGTGTGGACAAGTGTCTTTTATACATGTAACAGTTCAAACCGGTGCAGTTAATAGAAGTTACGAGTTTAAACCGGTGCAACTAATAGAAGTAACGAGTTCAAACAGGTGCAGTTAATAAAAAGTGGAGAAAAGGAGGGCTTCCTAAAGAAAGACTAACAGGTCTGTGAGAGCTGGAATTCTTACTGGTTGGTAGGTGATCAAATACTTATGTCATGAACAATAAACTGCAAAAATATATATATTTTTTTTAAAATATACAATGTGATTTTCTGGATTTTGGTTTTAGATTCTGTCACTTAGAGTAGAAGAGTATACCTATGATAAAAATGACAGACTCTTACATGGTTTGTAAGTGGGAACCTGCACAATCCCCAGTGTATCCAATGCTTTTTCTCCCCACTGTAGATAACTGAGGGGAACACTTATTTTAAAAGTGCCATGTTGACACTGTTTTGGAGTTTCAACACTGAGTTCAAATGACTGCAAACAATCCCATATGATACTTCATCTGGTGCCAACTCTCAAGCAAAACTATATTCTTTCCAGTTATTAATTTAAAATAACTTTCATATTATCTGTAATCGAATGTGTCCATCCTACAATTCCCCCTTTAAAACCCTTGCCTCACACTTGAATTGCCAGGTAGGAGTTTATTTTAATAACTGATTGTTTCTTTTATCAACATGACAAAATATTTTGTCTTTTTTATTTATAATACAGAGCTTAACTGTAGAGACCTACATTTCAGTTGGATAAAGGAGGGTACATAAATTAACCAATATCAAAAGCGTATGTTGGTTGATTGTTGTGAGTTTTTCCATCTTATACACACACACACTCGAGACCAGCGTATGTCCTGGTTAAGACTATCCGGGTCCCCACATAGTCAACCCCTCCCCCACACCTTTACCCGCGCGCGCGTCTCTCGTCTGGAGCTAATGATTGCATCTCGTGACTCACTGCCACTGGACGAGCAGGTGCAAAGGAAGCATCAATCAACGTGTTCATCTCCAAGGTAAGCTAAACACTTTTATTTCAAATGTAATTCATGTGCTAACTGCATAACAAATGCCACTACAATATATTATGGAGAAGGTTAGTAACAAAGCAGGCCTTGCTAGCAATAATTTTAACTTTGCAGTTTTCTGTTCCAGTCGGGTTAAGTCAGTATCATGTTAGGTAACGTTAGTTTGCTAACGCGCCTATACATGTGCAATGTAAATGGAAACTATTTAGCTAACTACCACTACCAAGCTAACCATTAGCTAGATTGAAACTTAATGCATGCCATAAATCCTATTTTTTTGCGTGTGTTGTATAATTGAATGACTGATAATCGATAAATTTGTGTTTTATATGATATGCACACTACAGTAGTTAGCTTGTATGTTAGGATGGACTACTATGACAATTAGCAAGTTAAATAGAGTATAGGATCTGTTGTCATTGCACTTCCGCACTACAGCGTGGTTGGGTTGTATGGCGGGAGAAAAGCTGCCATCAGGGGTAGGTACAATAATTATCTGTAGTAAAACCAATTAGACCACTTTTAAATATCTGAATGTTCATTTAAACTATTTAAACATTATAATGGACCTACTGTATAGATGTTTTATGTCGTAGAACAACTTCAAACATCTTTAAATGCTTGAAATCATTGATTTCACTGGTAGTTTAAGAAAACACGACTGCAATGTAGGCAACACAATCCCAATTATACCATATAAAGATTATTATTGTGTTATATCTGACAGGCTAAGAACTTCTTTATGGAGCCAAAAGAGTCTCAATAAAAATAAATGCACACACTACATTCACATATGCACACATAGGATTCATACATGCACACACATAATTCATAAATACACACACAGGATACACAAATGCGCACAAAATTCACAAATGCACACACAAAATTTAAAAAGCACAGAAGATTCAGAAATGCATACAAAATTCAGAAATGCACACACAATTCAGAAATGCAAATAACATTTACAAATGCGCTCAAGATTCACAAATGCACAGGACAAGATTCAGAAATGTATTTCTGATGCACACACACATATATCTTGATTTACAAACTGCTTGCGGTCTGTGAACTTCACTGCATTTGTGTGTGAATTTTGAGACTCCCCTGACTTAGCTCAACACACGAATGCCTTTTTTTAAACAAGGAATGATCTGCAACCAATCAGATATATCCCATGTTTTAGCCAATCACAAGAATGCACCCCACGTGGGGGATTGTTTACTTATAAGCCAATCAGCAAACGACTCACTTTCCTCTCGCAGCGAACGACTCACTTTCCTCAGCGAACGACTCACTTACCTCACGCAGCCGGACACCCACTTTGCGCAGCAGGAGACTCACTTTCCGCAGCTGGAGAGTCACTTTCCTCTCGCAGCGAACAACTCCCTTTCCTCACGAGTCGCACAGCGAACGATTCACTTTCCTCACGAGTCACGCAGCGAACGATTCACTTTCCTCACGAGTCACGCAGCGAACGATTCACTTTCCTCACGAGTCACGCAGAGAGCAACTCACTTTCCTAAGCGGACGACTCACTTTCCTCATGCAGCCGGAGACCCACTTTTCGCAGCCAGAGAGTCACTTTCCTCTCGCAGCGGACCACTGACTCTCTCTTCATGTAGGGACCAAATATTATAATTAAAGTGACTTCTATATTGCATCCAAAAGAATATTTAGATATATTTAAATATTCAAAAAGGTGTACCTTTTTTTTTTTTACTTTCATTAAAATATTTCAATAAAATGAAATAATTGCCTATTGCAAATTTATGAATCCATAGTTAACTTTTTTTTCTGCAGTCACTGGGTTATATGTATTGAGACATTTTTAAATTTATATTTTGTAAAAAATAATAAAAAATAAACCTGAATTGTATTCATTGAATTGTATCTAAACATCTGTATTTTCATACAATTTCATAAATAAGTAGGCTATAATATGCCGCACCACAGGCATATCGCGCTGTGTGAACGCGTTCATGTGATTGGCTTATAAGTAAACAATCCCCCACGTGGGGTGCATTCTTGTGATTGGCTAAAAGAAGGGAGATATCTGATTGGTTGCAGATCATTCCCTGTTTAAAAATTTGTGTGTCGAGCCAAGTCAGGGGAGTCTCAAAATTCACACACAAATGCAGTGAAGTTCACAGACCGCAAGCAGTTTGTAAATCAAGATATATGTGTGTGTGCATCAGAAATACATTTCTGAATCTTGTCCTGTGCATTTCTGAATCTTGAGTGCATTTGTAAATGTTGTTTGCATTTCTGGATTGTGTGTGTATTTCTGAATTTTGTGTGCATTTGTGTATCCTGTGTTTGTATTTATGAATCCTGTGTGTGCATATGTGAATGTAGTGTGTGCATTTATCTTTATTTAGACTATTTTGGCTCCATACTTCTTTGTCATACAATTGGCAATGGGTTATTTACTGCATTTAAACTTATGTATCTTGCTACTTAGGTTAATGGTTGCTACTTAGGTTTTCACTCATGGAGAGAAGACGACGACTTCGACCAATCCAAGATGCGGAGTACCATATCCAAGCGGGGATTGATAAGCCATGTCTCCAGCAGCGTTTTATCAATAATTTTAAAGGTAAATGTTAAACTCCTGAATATGATTTAGTTGGAATCAGTGAAATGCCTGCATTGATCAAGTCTCTTGCTCAAGGGCACACTGCACAATGGTGGTTGCTAGTACACAGGGATATTAAAACTGACAATTCAACAGCTTTTAGACATTTGATAAACCATTTATTCCTTCAGCACAGTGCTTTAAGCAATTTTGCTTCTGTGCCCAGCCTGATTGCAGTAATCTAAGGGTTTGACAGGGATTATTCCCTGTAAAAACAGACAAATTTTTTTTTTTTACCTTTTATTTAACCAGGTAGGCCGATTGAGAACAATTTCTCATTTGCAACGGTGACCTGGGGAGCAGCTGGGATTTGAACCCAGGACGTTGTACACACAAAGCATGCACTCTACCACTGAGCTACCAACTGCTAATTTAATCATCTTTTTCTTTTGTCTTAGGCCGAGGTGTTTTTGCCACTGAACTCATATTCAAAGGCGACTTTGTTGTGGAGTACCGAGGGAAACTACTGTCACAGCAGCAGGCAGAGCTCCAAACTATTGAGTACAATGAGTCTGCAAATGTTTTTCTTTTTGATTTTCAGTGGAAGAGTAAAACATGGTGGTAAGTAGATGAAGTGGCTATGTAGCAATGTTACAATGCAAGGGCCATGTCTAAAATCTAGAGTTGTTCTCTTTATGTTAGTGCCTTTGTCAGTACTACTTCAGTGACAGTTACCTACCCTTCAGTGCACCTTCACAGTGACAGTTACCTACCCTTCAGTGCACCTTCACAGTGACCGTTACCTACCCTTCAGTGCACCTTCACAGTGACGGTTACCTACCCTTCAGTGCACCTTCACAGTGACGGTTACCTACCCTTCAGTGCACCTTCACAGTGACTGTTACCTACCCTTCAGTGCACCTTCACAGTGACTGTTATCTACCCTTCAGTGCACCTTCACAGTGACAGTTACCTACCCTTCAGTGCACCTTCACAGTGACTGTTATCTACCCTTCAGTTCACCTTAACAGTGACTGTTATCTACCCTTCAGTGCACCTTCACAGTGACAGTTACCTACCCTTCAGTGCACCTTCACAGTGACGGTTACCTACCCTTCAGTGCACCTTCACAGTGACTGTTACCTACCCTTCAGTGCACCTTCACAGTGACTGTTATCTACCCTTCAGTGCACCTTCACAGTGACAGTTACCTACCCTTCAGTGCACCTTCACAGTGACTGTTATCTACCCTTCAGTGCACCTTCACAGTGACAGTTACCTACCCTTCAGTGCACCTTGACAGTGACTGTTATCTACCCTTCAGTGCACCTTCACAGTGACAGTTATCTACCCTTCAGTGCACCTTCACAGTGACAGTTACCTACCCTTCAGTGCACCTTCACAGTGACTGTTATCTACCCTTCAGTGCACCTTCACAGTGACAGTTATCTACCCTTCAGTGCACCTTCACAGTGACAGTTACCTACCCTTCAGTGCACCTTCACAGTGACTGTTATCTACCCTTCAGTGCACCTTCACAGTGACGGTTACCTACCCTTCAGTGCACCTTCACAGTGACGGTTATCTACCCTTCAGTGCACCTTCACAGTGACGGTTACCTACCCTTCAGTGCACCTTCACAGTGACTGTTATCTACCCTTCAGTGCACCTTCACAGTGACAGTTATCTACCCTTCAGTGCACCTTCACAGTGACTGTTATCTACCCTTCAGTGCACCTTCACAGTGACGGTTACCTACCCTTCAGTGCACCTTCACAGTGACGGTTACCTACCCTTCAGTGCACCTTCACAGTGACGGTTATCTACCCTTCAGTGCACCTTCACAGTGACGGTTACCTACCCTTCAGTGCACCTTCACAGTGACGGTTACCTACCCTTCAGTGCACCTTCACAGTGACAGTTATCTACCCTTCAGTGCACCTTCACAGTGACAGTTACCTACCCTTCAGTGCACCTTCACAGTGACTGTTATCTACCCTTCAGTGCACCTTCACAGTGACAGTTACCTACCCTTCAGTGCACCTTCACAGTGACTGTTATCTACCCTTCAGTGCACCTTCACAGTGACTGTTATCTACCCTTCAGTGCACCTTCACAGTGACTGTTACCTACCCTTCAGTGCACCTTCACAGTGACAGTTGTCTACCCTTCAGTGCACCTTCACAGTGACAGTAATCTACCCTTCAGTGCACCTTCACAGTGACTGTTATCTACCCGTGACTGTTATCTACCCTTCAGTGCACCTTCACAGTGACGGTTATCTACCCTTCAGTTCACCTTAACAGTGACGGTTACCTACCTTTCAGTGACACCTTAACAGTGACTGTTATCTACCCTTCAGTTCACCTTCACAGTGACGGTTACCTACCTTTCAGTGACACCTTAACAGTGACTGTTATCTACCCTTCAGTGACACCTTCACAGTGACTGTTATCTACCCTTCAGTGCACCTTCACAGTGACAGTTACCTACCTTTCAGTGACACCTTAACAGTGACTGTTATCTACCCTTCAGTGACACCTTCACAGTGACTGTTATCTACCCTTTAGTGACAGTTATCTACCCTTCAGTGCACCTTCACAGTGACGGTTACCTACCCTTCAGTGCACCTTCACAGTGACTGTTATCTACCCTTCAGTTCACCTTAACAGTGACAGTTATCTACCCTTCAGTGACACCTTCACAGTGACAGTTATCTACCCTTCAGTGCACCTTCACAGTGACTGTTATCTACCCTTCAGTGCACCTTCACAGTGACTGTTATCTACCCTTCAGTGACAGTTATATACCCTTCAGTGCACCTTCACAGTGACGGTTACCTAACCTTCAGTGCACCTTCACAGTGACTGTTATCTACCCTTCAGTGCACCTTCACAGTGACTGTTATCTACCCTTCAGTGCACCTTCACAGTGACGGTTACCTACCCTTCAGTTCACCTTAACAGTGACAGTTATCTACCCTTCAGTTCACCTTCACAGTGACTGTTACCTACCTTTCAGTGCGCCTTCACAGTGACAGTTATCTACCCTTCAGTGCACCTTCACAGTGACTGTTATCTACCCTTCAGTGCACCTTCACAGTGACTGTTATCTACCCTTCAGTGACAGTTATATACCCTTCAGTGCACCTTCACAGTGACGGTTACCTAACCTTCAGTGCACCTTCACAGTGACTGTTATCTACCCTTCAGTGCACCTTCACAGTGACAGTTATCTACCCTTCAGTGCACCTTCACAGTGACTGTTATCTACCCTTCAGTGCACCTTCACAGTGACAGTTATCTACCCTTCAGTGCACCTTCACAGTGACAGTTACCTACCTTTCAGTGCGCCTTCACAGTGACAGTTATCTACCCTTCAGTGACAGTTATCTACCCTTCAGTGCACCTTCACAGTGACTGTTATTAGGGCTGCACGATATTGGGAAAAAATGACATTGCGATATTTTATTTTTCTGCGATATATATTGCGATATTTTTTCTTACAAACAAAAATGGGGTGAGCACACTTACATTCTCATTTTAATGATTTAAACATCGACACCATCGTGTCAATTGATTAATCTGCGGGAGGGAGAGAGAGCAAGACAGCGCTCGTTACTTGCCTCAAGTAGGGATGGGCATTCGATTAAATTTTCTTAGGCGATCGTCGGGAGAATTAACGATTGACTATTGATTAATCATTAATATTTTTATATTGAAATTCATTATTTCTTTAACTTTTTATAAATTAAAAATGCAATGAAAATACAAAAATACAGTTTGTTTTGTCCTCGATGAGATCTCTATTACAAGATCAACTTGTGGCAGTGAAACTGGACATTCGGTAGACCTGAAGATTCCTGCGGTGCTCTAAAACAGCGGAACCTGCAGCTGCGAGCCGGCGTTCTTAAACCGAGACCCATGGCCACTTCATCCGTTTTCTGTGATCGGATAGCTATCCAATCATGAAAAGACCAAATGTAAATGCCCTCCGAAACGCGTTCGAGATGGATTTAAATCCGATCGCTCAAACCACTTCAGGAGGAGATCCGAGACGCATTCCAAACGAAACTGGACAAGAGTAAATGCATCTGGTTGTTGAAACCACATATGTAAATTTGACTTATCCCAAAAATGCTAAGAAATAAATGTGTGAGAGCGTGGTATAGGCTATATGTCATGTTATAGCCAGATATGACGACGCTACTTCAACACGCATCACCACAGATGAGCATCTATTCATCAAGCCAACGTGCAAACTATCGCAAATCAAAGTGAAAGTCATTCATCAACACACAAATCATCTTCATTAAAAGTAAAGAAACGAAATTATCTTACCAGGGCTGTTGCCGCAATATCTTGTTGCGGTCTTTGATTTAGAAATTTTCGCTGATGATCAATAAAATGCAGCTCATATCAGTTGCTTTCGGTGACGTCCAACAATTTAAATATGCATATAGCGCTGGAATTCAAGATCGGATTTATATCCGTTTTGCAAAAACACATTTATGTGACCAGGTGTAAATGGAATCGTTTTGATAAATCAGAAATCCGATCTGAGAAAACGCATTAAGTTCCCATAGAACTTCTGCACCAGTCTACTGATTTCTGTTGAGAAAGATAAGCATGTTGACATGACCTGGGATCAGACGCGACCGCAACCTGGTGACAGCCAGTCCAGCCGCCAAAAACACCCGCTCTGAGGGGACTGACGTTGCCGGGATGCACAGATACCTCCGCGCTAAAATCAATTCCATTGCTTCAAGACTCCCACTACGCAACACAACCTGCATTAGTTTAATCGATAACAAATAAACATGATCGACGAAATTCTTAACGATCAGTTATTGATCGCCGATTAATCATGCCCATCCCTAGCCTCAAGTATGTGAAACATCTCAATGTAACAATACAAAAGTGCTTTAACTAATGTTTCCAAATCATTGCCACCTGCAGACCAAAGCGTTACAGAATTGCAAATAAACTGATTTTTTTAGTTTGAGGCACACCGTTCTATTAAGCTGCATATCTGGGAATGAGCTAGAGATGTGCATATCTCTGTAAATTGCCTGGTTACTTGAACTAGTCATTATTTGTATTAAAAACAGCTAGGCACATGTGAAACCCTATTTTCAGAAAAGGCAAAAAACATGGTGTGAGTCATTTGTCCAATTTGCTTTTACAAATACATTATTCCATACAATAGTCGCTTATAGAATTGTATTCATTGGTACATCCTGCTCAAATAATTTAAGTTAACCAAATACTGCCTCTTCATAGTCGAACCTCTGTGCTAATACATATTAATGAAACAAATGTTTCTATACAGCATTGATGCATGTGAAGAGGACTCCTCTCTTGGGAGACTTGTTAATGACGACCACAGAAGACCTAATTGCAAAATGAAAACCATAAAAGTAATTGAGAAACCACACTTATGTCTCTTCGCGATTCGAGATATTACAGCTGGAGAAGAATTGACTTACAATTACGGTGACTCAAACTGGGCATGGAGAGCACAGGTGAGTTACCTTTTTATTTCTATATCCAATATGCCACCTACCTGGAGAAGAGTTTATATTTCATGCAATTTGTTGCAGACACTCCAAACAAGAAAGCGGTAGCTGAATTTGTTTCTATCTTGGTTTACTTAGCAGGTTAACAAGGATGTACTACCTAGCGTGAAACCTGAGGTAGGAATTTATTAAGCGCATACTGTTTAAATCTTATCAAATGCAAAAATACATGTGAGTTGTTGTGGAGCAGCTGGGAACTTTTAGGTGTGGCCTATGCAATTGCACATTACAACTTGTAACATTTCCCTTTGTAGATTGGGAGTATAAAGTCTGCTGCTGCTATAGTACATGCTGATTCAATAGGGACTGAACTCACCACAGTCACAACTGTAGACTCACAGCCTGCTGACACAGGTATAGACCACTACAACTCCTATAAACCAACTACAAACCCTTTCCTGAAATGCTGCTCTTTAATTGTTCAGGCCAATTAGTTTTTATGATACATTTCCTATGCCAAAGGATCACACCATCTGGTTTTTATGGAAATACCTTTATTTCCATAGTTTTATCAGATGTCACAGTGGATTCTGTTTTGGATTTATCTATTGTATGCACCCATTTTGTACACACAATTAGAACATACAAAGTTGTAGCAAAAAGTTAATTTAACTTCTGTTGCACTCATGCATCCATTAAAAATTATTGAATTACATGCCTGTATTACAAAGATTAGAACCACGTATGCAGAATAAATGCAGTGGTGCTGTCTGATCAATACCTATCCTCCTCTGCAAGGTTTTCCCATGTTTTTCTCAGTGTAAATGCCCTCTACCTATATTTCACTTGTTGCCATCTGTGTGGTTTCCTCTCCTAGCCCCCAAAACACACTTCACTGGCACAGACACCCTGTCCCCCTACCCCATCACACATATCACTGTTGCAGGTCTCAAACTCTAGACTGATTGATTAGTTATTGTGTAAGGGAAGTGAAAAGTATAAATAAGGACTAACAAATTATGTTGTTCTTGCAGATGATCATTTGCAGAGTGAGCGCTCGAAGGTAAGCGCATAAGTGCCCCAGACTGGGTCAGTTTGTGGATCTGCACTATGTATTCATGATTGTCAAAGTTTCCAGTGTCTGGTTCCAAAGTCAAATGAACATTGAATTATACTCTTGCATAGCCCAAAAACGTCACTTCTACATCTATTTGTTGCTATACTAATACTTCAAGCATAATATTGGCCCACATAGGTATGGACACTAAATCATTTCTCATGTTCTGTACTTCAAATTTGAAATTACACAATGACAATGTGGATACATGGTGTTTTGATGCAAGTAGGAAAGACTTTCACATTTGTTTCTCATCAAAAGAGTGCTATAAAGCAGAGTAAGGTAATTACTTAAACTATAAAGAGATTAATACACATAGCTTATGTTGGTAGCATGAGCAAAATGGTTTGAGGCTGACTTGATAACTCTGACTTTAGTCGAATAACTAATTCGTACCGCATGACCGTAACAAAGACAAGTCTGGTTTCCAAACCTGCATTTCTTTGCTGGCACCCTGTCATATTTACATTTAAAAGGTTTGTGATGTGTTTTCATTATATTGTTTCAAAGTACTGGTGTACAGAACAAAAGAAATTCATTTTCAACATGAAAATCTTATCATCCCTAGTGTCAGTCTGTCTGAAGTAATAGACCATTACAGATTACTTAAATCCAAATGAATTTATCAACCTTTTTGTAGTATTGCATTTCACTCTTTTTTTTTTTTTAAACAATAATTTCTGGTACACTGATTGTTATATTTGGTTCAACAATTGCAGGCCAGGATTGACAAATTAAAAGAACACCACAATAGGTGTGAAACTCGGTATGAATCTACGGCAGAGAAGCGAAACGCTCTTCAAAGACAGCGAACCTTACTCCTACTGCAATTGGCAAACTTGGATAAAATGGTGAGTCATTTTATTGTACGTTGACAGAATTTAGGTAAAATATTTTCTGTTCTAAAAAATGTAGCAGGTAAACCTAGCCTGGGTAACGTCAGACCAATTCTCATTCGAGAACCACCCGTTCATTTTCTTGTATTTGAGGCCTGGTTTACGAATGCCCAGAGCCGTTTATTGGGCACTACGAATGTCTATCAAATGCGCTTGCTTATGAAATTGTTTAACAGTTGCTTTTTTCTCAAAACAAACTTACATTCTAAACTACTTAAAACACTATCTAAAGCTGCATCGAAAGGTAATTTCGCGTCTGATGCCATGTTGGATCCATAGAAACTTCTTCGATGTGTCGCATAGATGTCGTCATTGTCTTACTGATCCCTTCCCGTTCTGTGATTGGTTCCCTTTATCTGGGGAAAATTTAGTCCATGGTGTCCAGGCTGCCTTAGCAGCGTGAATCAAATCATGCGCAAGGCAGCCTGGGAACACCCAGGCTAAGGTAAACCAGGATTTGCATGAATTGAAAATAAGATTTACGTACTGCTATTTATATATTTGATGGAAAAGATTTTAAACATTACTGTTTGTAATTAATAGGCATAAGGGATAGGGAACAACAGTGATTTTACAATTGTATGTACTTAGTAAAAAAATCATTCTACACTCTTTCTGTAGCATTGAATTTTTTATTTGATTTTTAGCTGGGCCCAGAATCACATCCAGTCACTCCACCAGCAGAAGATTCGGTGATACCCTCACCAACAGACACACAGGTCATAAGACAGGTTTTTTTATATATAACCATTTAGTTTTAGAGCTGCACAGTATACATTATATTGTGGTAGTAATTATTTCCCAGCAACAATGTTTATCAGAATGTGTTTGACAGAACGATGCGAGGATGGCATTATTACAGGCTTTGTCCCAACCCTGTTAGGGCATACTGGATTTTTTGCACATATTTACGATACGTATTTACATTTGTGAGTTATGAATGACAAATTGTAATCAAATTATATCGATTTCTACATTTTAAACGACTTACCACTAACGATGGCTACAAACACCCTCTAAACAAACCTGAAAGTTTGGTCGGCACTTTAACCTCATAGGTAGTAATGAGTATTTATGATAGCTTTTGGGGACATTGACCTGTATTTTAACTGTCCTTATGGGGACACCTTTGGCTTAGTGAGGATGGAATCCTAGTCCTCTTAATGATAACCATTGGAACTCGTATGTAATTTCTTGCTGATATAATTTTTGTATATTTATACAACTAAAAACTATTATGATCCTGCTACTGTTTTTTGCAAACTATAAGGTGCACTGTAGCAGTTTTCCTATATGGTTAATTGGGTACATCCGTCAGTAAAAACCATTATAAATCCTAAAATATTGTTTGTCTAATTACTTTGTCCGCTGAAGTTTGGAGACGATGTATTTAAATGGCTACCCTCCTACACTGTTCATAAAAGATGGATAGAAACATTCTCTAAACAGAAGTTGGTAAAAACCTCAGGTCTTTATTTCAAATCCACTGTGCTTGTGTACAGGGCAAAAACAATAAAATATGTGTTGGCCCCAATACTTACAGAGCGCACTGTAGATGTGTTAACTGGTTCCTGGATTTGAATTTCTGTGTCACATGTCACTCTAGCAAAAGGAAAAGCTTGGTTTCCCCTTGTTTTTGTTTTGTAAGACTGTTATTCAGTCTCAATAAAGTGCCTAATCTGTTTTGTAATTTCATAGCCTCAAATGATCATTATTTTTTATTACAGGTATGGTCAGAAATTGACCATGCATCTCCTTCTACCAGCGAATGTGTACTGCCACTGGAAAGAACAGAGAGTGTATTTGTAAGTAACAACATTAATTACTTGCCTAAGTCTGTCAATTAGGGTTACATAAAATATCTACCTTTTAAGTCACTATTCTTGAAAGTTTGTGGTCTGAAGATCACATTTAACTGTGACAGGGTTTAAAAGGTATACGACTCACCAAGAAATATTTTGATTGTGTACTGCTCTGCATACAACTGTATAATGTCTAAATGTTAAACCAATATGTCTCCAATGATCTCTTTGTAAGAGACAAAACCACAGTAAGATTATTTATCGAAATGTCATGATGAGAAAGTGCATTATAAAAGAAATTGGTCCAAGTCACACTCGGCCAACATGAAATTGTAGGCTATTATTTTTGCTGTTGTGCTCCTGTATAAATTGAGGATAGAACGAACAAGCGATGTGTGATGTTATTTGATACCTTCTGGGGACATTGACCTGTATTTTAACTGTCTTTATGGGGACACCTTGTTTAAGTGGGGCTTGCATTATATGCATGATAATATAATTTGTGTAGAATTCTCAATACCTTTTATATTTGTCATGTTTGACTGATTACAGGTTGCCTTCCAAAACCACATGGACACAGATTCCAGCTCTGCAGAAGATGGGAATGTGTCCCACTCCAATCCCAAGGTAAGAAAGTATAGATGATGGCCACAGTTCATAAGTTTGAAGAATTCGTTAATTTTATCTTGACTGATTTTCGAAACGGTTTAAAAGGCAACTCTTTCAATGTTTGTTTGATACTTTAGACCAATTCATACTTGATAACTTGCATTTATTTTTGCAATTAGATATTAAACTATATTATTAATCTGTTCTGGTCCATGCCTAAATTCTAATATAATCACATCCAGTGTTTGGAATAACGGCGTTTTAAAAGAACGGCGTTATTTTTTCAGTAACGGGGAAATCTAACTTATTACTTTTCCTGTCGTTACAACGCCGTTAACGTTACTGAACGTTAAATGCAGTGCGTTACTATGCATTGATTTAATATGCAATCTGAACGCACCCCTGGCTCACACAGCGAGTGAGCAGGTGGGTTAATAACGAAATAAGCGTTATTATTATGATTGGCTAAGGCAGAGTCATGCGTTTCATGGTAGCCAATCAGAGCCAGTGTTTTTACACAGACGCGCCAGCGACGCCAAGCGCCAAACACACACAGTCACACACACGCAACAGCTACACAGAGATTCGCAGCAGCAGGAGAAATGGCGAGTCAGGAGCAATCCGATGAAAAGTTGTCATTTTCAAGGTGGAGATATAAGCACTACTTTAAATTCATTGTAGTCAAAGGCAAGAACGTGCATGTAATGTGTGACACACGCATCTACAAAGCTAGTGGCCAAAAACACTTTTCTTACTAAGAGTGCAGGATAAAACTCTTGCTGTCTGTTGACGTGCAATAAATCTCGAAAGTTATGTACGAACACCTGTCTGTTCTACTCATTTCAACTGACTTGTGAAAACTGCTAAAAAAAAAAAAAAAAATTATTTGACACACAGCAACTTTTTTTTTTTTTTTTTTACAGTAACGCAAATAGTTACTTTCCCTGGTAACGAGTTACTTTTATTATAGAGTAATTCAGTTACTACCTCAGTTACTTTCTGGAACAAGTAGTGAGTAACTATAACTAATTACTTTTTTAAAGTAACGTTCCCAACAGTGATCACATCGCAATTCAAATAAATTGTATCATTACTTTAGAGAAGTGACTACTAATTATAAATGTAGAGAACAGAAAATCATTGCATGCACATAACAAAAATGATCACTTTTACATTTTTCTTTGCAGTTTACAATTGTATGTACTTTAGTTAAAAAATCATTCTACACTCTTTCTGTAGCATTGAATTTTTTATTTGATTTTCAGCTGGGCCCAGAATCACATCCAGTCACTCCACCAGCAGAAGATTCGGTGATACCCTCACCAACAGACACACAGGTAATAAGACAGTTTTTTTTTATATATAACCATTTAGTTTTAGAGCTGCACAGTATACATTATATTGTGGTAGTAATTATTTCCCAGCAACAATGTTTATCAGAATGTGTTTGACAGAACGATGCGAGGATGGCATTATTACAGGCTTTGTCCCAACCCTGTTAGGGCATACTGGATTTTTTGCACATATTTACGATACGTATTTACATTTGTGAGTTATGAATGACAAATTGTAATCAAATTATATCGATTTCTACATTTTAAACGACTTACCACTAACGATGGCTACAAACACCCTCTAAACAAACCTGAAAGTTTGGTCGGCACTTTAACCTCATAGGTAGTAATGAGTATTTATGATAGCTTTTGGGGACATTGACCTGTATTTTAACTGTCCTTATGGGGACACCTTTGTTGCTAATATAATTTGTGTAAAATTCTCAATACCTTCTACCTTTATATTTGTCATGTTTGACTGATTACAGGTTGCCTTCCAAAACCACATGGACACAGATTCCAGCTCTGCAGAAGATGGGAATGTGTCCCACTCCAATCCCAAGGTAAGAAAGTATAGATGATGGCCACAGTTCATAAGTTTGAAGAATTCGTTAATTTTATCTTGACTGATTTTCGAAACGGTTTAAAAGGCAACTCTTTCAATGTTTGTTTGATACTTTAGACCAATTCATACTTGATAACTTGCATTTATTTTTGCAATTAGATAATAAACTATATTATTAATCTGTTCTGGTCCATGCCTAAATTCTAATATAATCACATCCAGTGTTTGGAATAACGGCGTTTTAAAAGAACGGCGTTATTTTTTCAGTAACGGGGTAATCTAACTAATTACTTTTCCCGTCGTTACAACGCCGTTAACGTTACTGAACGTTAAATGCGGTGCGTTACTATGCATTGATTTAATATGCAATCTGAACGCACCCCTGGCTCACACAGCGAGTGAGCAGGTGGGTTAATAACGAAATAAGCGTTATTATTATGATTGGCTAAGGCAGAGTCATGTGTTTCATGGTAGCCAATCAGAGCCAGTGTTTTTACACAGACGCGCCAGCGACGCCAAGCGCCAAACACACACAGTCACACACACGCAACAGCTACACAGAGATTCGCAGCAGCAGGAGAAATGGCGAGTCAGGAGCAATCCGATGAAAAGTTGGCATTTTCAAGGTGGAGATATAAGCACTACTTTAAATTCATTGTAGTCAAAGGCAAGAACGTGCATGTAATGTGTGACACACGCATCTACAAAGCTAGTGGCCAAAAACACTTTTCTTACTAAGAGTGCAGGATAAAACTCTTGCTGTCTGTTGACGTGCAATAAATCTCGAAAGTTATGTACGAACACCTGTCTGTTCTACTCATTTCAACTGACTTGTGAAAACTGCTAAAAAAAAAAAAAAAAATTATTTGACACATAGCAACTTTTTTTTTTTTTTACAGTAACACAAATAGTTACTTTCCCTGGTAACGAGTTACTTTTATTATAGAGTAATTCAGTTACTACCTCAGTTACTTTTTGGAACAAGTAGTGAGTAACTATAACTAATTACTTTTTTAAAGTAACGTTCCCAACAGTGATCACATCGCAATTCAAATAAATTGGATCATTACTTTAGAGAAGTGACTACTAATTATAAATGTAGAGAACAGAAAATCATTGCATGCACATAACAAAAATACTGGATACTGGATTTTTTGCACATATTTACGATACGTATTTACATTTGTGAGTTATGAATGACAAATTGTAATCTAATTATATCGATTTCTACATTTTAAACGACTTACCACTAATGATGGCTACAAACACCCTCTAAACAAACCTGAAAGTTTGGTCTGCACTTTAACCTCATAGGTAGTAATGAGTATTTATGATAGCTTTTGGGGACATTGACCTGTATTTTAACTGTCCTTATGGGGACACCTTTGGCTTAGTGAGGATGGAATCCTAGTCCTCTTAATGATAACCATTGGAACTCGTATGTAATTTCTTGCTGATATAATTTTTGTATATTTATACAACTAAAAACTATTATGATCCTGCTACTGTTTTTTGCAAACTATAAGGTGCACTGTAGCAGTTTTCCTATATGGTTAATTGGGTACATCCGTCAGTAAAAACCATTATAAATCCTAAAATATTGTTTGTCTAATTACTTTGTCCGCTGAAGTTTGGAGACGATGTATTTAAATGGCTACCCTCCTACACTGTTCATAAAAGATGGATAGAAACATTCTCTAAACAGAAGTTGGTAAAAACCTCAGGTCTTTATTTCAAATCCACTGTGCTTGTGTACAGGGCAAAAACAATAAAATATGTGTTGGCCCCAATACTTACAGAGCGCACTGTAGATGTGTTAACTGGTTCCTGGATTTGAATTTCTGTGTCACATGTCACTCTAGCAAAAGGAAAAGCTTGGTTTCCCCTTGTTTTTGTTTTGTAAGACTGTTATTCAGTCTCAATAAAGTGCCTAATCTGTTTTGTAATTTCATAGCCTCAAATGATCATTATTTTTTATTACAGGTATGGTCAGAAATTGACCATGCATCTCCTTCTACCAGCGAATGTGTACTGCCACTGGAAAGAACAGAGAGTGTATTTGTAAGTAACAACATTAATTACTTGCCTAAGTCTGTCAATTAGGGTTACATAAAATATCTACCTTTTAAGTCACTATTCTTGAAAGTTTGTGGTCTGAAGATCACATTTAACTGTGACAGGGTTTAAAAGGTATACGACTCACCAAGAAATATTTTGATTGTGTACTGCTCTGCATACAACTGTATAATGTCTAAATGTTAAACCAATATGTCTCCAATGATCTCTTTGTAAGAGACAAAACCACAGTAAGATTATTTATCGAAATGTCATGATGAGAAAGTGCATTATAAAAGAAATTGGTCCAAGTCACACTCGGCCAACATGAAATTGTAGGCTATTATTTTTGCTGTTGTGCTCCTGTATAAATTGAGGATAGAACGAACAAGCGATGTGTGATGTTATTTGATACCTTCTGGGGACATTGACCTGTATTTTAACTGTCTTTATGGGGACACCTTGTTTAAGTGGGGCTTGCATTATATGCATGATAATATAATTTGTGTAGAATTCTCAATACCTTTTATATTTGTCATGTTTGACTGATTACAATGTTTGTTTGATACTTTAGACCCATTCATACTTGATAACTTGCATTTATTTTTGCATTTATTCATGCAATTAGATATTAGAGTAATTGCGTGCCTGAAACAAAAATGCTTGCTTTTACATTTTTTTTTTAGCAGTTTAAAATATTTTATTATATTAATTATAATTTTATTTTTATAAATATTTTTTTGTGGATGTTAGAAGGAAATACTTTTATTCTACAGACATTGGGAGATATTGTAGTTCTGTTTCAGTGACACAGACCTTGTTTTTAGGAAATTTAATTTGCTGAATTCTGATTAATTTCAGTTTAAAAAACAAATGCTTGGATATGATTCTGAAGACTCACTAAGCAGCATGGAAATAACAGAGGATGAATATGTACATAAGTTATGTACGAACACCTGTCTGTTCTACTCATTTCAACTGACTTGTGAAAACTGCTAAAAAAAAAAAAAAAATTATTTGACACATAGCAACTTTTTTTTTTTTTTTTTACAGTAACGCAAATAGTTACTTTCCCTGGTAACGAGTTACTTTTATTATAGAGTAATTCAGTTACTACCTCAGTTACTTTCTGGAACAAGTAGTGAGTAACTATAACTAATTACTTTTTTAAAGTAACGTTCCCAACAGTGATCACATCGCAATTCAAATAAATTGTATCATTACTTTAGAGAAGTGACTACTAATTATAAATGTAGAGAACAGAAAATCATTGCATGCACATAACAAAAATGATCACTTTTACATTTTTCTTTGCAGTTTACAATTGTATGTACTTTAGTTAAAAAATCATTCTACACTCTTTCTGTAGCATTGAATTTTTTATTTGATTTTCAGCTGGGCCCAGAATCACATCCAGTCACTCCACCAGCAGAAGATTCGGTGATACCCTCACCAACAGACACACAGGTCATAAGACAGGTTTTTTTATATATAACCATTTAGTTTTAGAGCTGCACAGTATACATTATATTGTGGTAGTAATTATTTCCCAGCAACAATGTTTATCAGAATGTGTTTGACAGAACGATGCGAGGATGGCATTATTACAGGCTTTGTCCCAACCCTGTTAGGGCATACTGGATTTTTTGCACATATTTACGATACGTATTTACATTTGTGAGTTATGAATGACAAATTGTAATCAAATTATATCGATTTCTACATTTTAAACGACTTACCACTAACGATGGCTACAAACACCCTCTAAACAAACCTGAAAGTTTGGTCGGCACTTTAACCTCATAGGTAGTAATGAGTATTTATGATAGCTTTTGGGGACATTGACCTGTATTTTAACTGTCCTTATGGGGACACCTTTGTTGCTAATATAATTTGTGTAAAATTCTCAATACCTTCTACCTTTATATTTGTCATGTTTGACTGATTACAGGTTGCCTTCCAAAACCACATGGACACAGATTCCAGCTCTGCAGAAGATGGGAATGTGTCCCACTCCAATCCCAAGGTAAGAAAGTATAGATGATGGCCACAGTTCATAAGTTTGAAGAATTCGTTAATTTTATCTTGACTGATTTTCGAAACGGTTTAAAAGGCAACTCTTTCAATGTTTGTTTGATACTTTAGACCCATTCATACTTGATAACTTGCATTTATTTTTGCATTTATTCATGCAATTAGATATTAGAGTAATTGCGTGCCTGTAACAAAAATGCTTGCTTTTACATTTTTTTTTTTAGCAGTTTAAAATATTTTATTATATTAATTATAATTTTTTTATTTTTATAAATATTTTTTTGTGGATGTTAGAAGGAAATACTTTTATTCTACAGACATTGGGAGATATTGTAGTTCTGTTTCAGTGACACAGACCTTGTTTTTAGGAAATTTAATTTGCTGAATTCTGATTAATTTCAGTTTAAAAAACAAATGCTTGGATATGATTCTGAAGACTCACTAAGCAGCATGGAAATAACAGAGGATGAATATGTGCCAGGGTCAGATTGTGAAAGTGAGACCAGCTCAGAGGGAGGCAGTATATTAAAGAAAAATGCTGCCACCCTGGCCAGTCCTGCTGTTAAAGATGGAAAAAGAAAAACATACAAGGGACCTAGAAACCGGAACTCTGAATCTGACACATCTGGGGAAAGCTCCATTACTTCACTTACAGTCATGCACAGTCAAAAGACTGACGATGGATCTAGAAGATACACCAAAAAGCATTACTGTCTCTTTTGTGAGAAACCACAATCCAAAATCGCCAGGCATCTGGAACTTGTTCATGGAGATCAATCTGAAGTCGCTAAGGCCATTTCATCTCCAAAGAACTCCAAGGAAAGAAAGCTCCAACTGACTATACTAAGGAAACAGGGGGACAGAAAACACAATGTAGATGTCATTAGAAAGGGAAAAGGTGTCATTGTTCCATGTAAACAAACGAGTTCTCCAAATGTCAATCCAAATAAATTCTTACATTGTGCAAATTGCCAAGGACTTTTCAAAAAAAGATTTCTTTGGAAACATATGAAAAGGTGCCCACTTCGAGGTGTTCTTCCAAAACCTGGTAGAACTCGGGCCCAATCGATTTGCGCCTTTGCGCAACCGGTGCAGGAAGGAGTTAGCAAGGGACTGTGGAAACTTCTCTGTGACATGAAACCAGGTGAAGTGGTAGATGTCATAAAGAGTGACCATTGTATCCTCAAGTATGGCGAGCAGAAATACAACATCATGGGACACCGGCGTTCTGATCATGAACTGATCCGTCAGAAAATGCGTGAGTTAGGGAGACTGGTTTTGAAAGGAAGGCAGGTGTCCCCTCTCAAATCACTTGAGGAATACATTGATCCAGCCAACTTCCAACACACAGTTAATGCAGTTAAAGCTGTTACAGGCTTTCAGTGTGAGACAAATAAGATAGCGGTGCCAACGCTAGCCAACAAACTTGGTCAGAGCCTCATGAAGGTTGCTGACATTGTAAGTTGTGATGCAAGGATCTGCAGTGACACAACAAAAGTTCAAAAAGCAGAGGACTTCAAACACATCTATCAGACACGCTGGAGGGAGATGATCTCATGTCATGCTCACCATACCCTGGAAGAAAAAAGGTACAACGCTCCACTGATCTTGCCATTTGCAGACGATGTCAAGAAACTCCATATATATTTAAAGGAGAAACAGCAAGAATACTACAGCACACTTTTTAATGCACCGAACACCAAGACTTGGGCAAAACTGGCTAAAGTCACTCTTGCACAAATGATCATCTTCAACAGAAAAAGGCAAGGGGAAGCCTGTCTGATGCCAGTACAATCATTCGAGTCTCGAGACAAATCTAATTTAAATATTGATATTGCTGACTCTCTCTCAGAAGTTGAACAAGCACTATGCAAGTACTTTAGTCGTGTAGAAATCCGTGGAAAACGCGGAAGGAAAATTGCGGTACTTTTGGCACCGGAAATGATCAAATCCATGGAGTTGCTGGTTAAAACCCGTGAAGTTTGCGGTGTTCCGAAGGAGAACATCTACATGTTTGCAATCCCAGGCTGCGAGACATCATTTCGTGGATCAGACTGCCTGCGCTGCTTTGCCATGGAGTGTGGTGCTAAATGTCCAAAAGCCCTATCGTCCACCAAGTTGCGCAAACACATCTCTACAATGTCCAGAGTTCTTAACATGAATGACACCGAAATGGACCAACTTGCTGATTTCCTGGGACACGATATTCGTATCCACAGGAAATATTACAGATTACCAGAGGGAACACTCCAGCTGGCAAAAATCACTAAAGTCTTGATGGCAATGGAGCAGGGAAGGCTTAACGAATTCAGAGGGAAAGGTCTTGACCAGATCAGCATCAATCCAACAGGTATGTTACCTGTTAATCGTGGTTAAACTACCTGTCAAGCGTGTCCTAGTGACTTTGGAAGAATCTGTGCATATCTCTGAATACTAAGACTATATTTCAGAGTGCGTTGAGCCTGATGCTGGGATGGAGAGTGAAACAGAAATGTCAGATCATTCTCATGATGTGACGTCAAGTGAGCCAGGTAAAGATTTGTAAACACTTTTTTTTAAAGATGTTTGTAATTTCCATTAGTTAAATAATAATTAAATCATGCCCTCAAGCAGGCACTTCAGGAGTGAATAGCAGCAGGCCAGTAAACACGAATGAAGGTAAGATGTATGAACAGGCAGTTAAATGTTTAACGCAATTAGAATATCCAGAATTCCCCCCAAACAGCCTATCAGTAATTAGTAGTTTGATTTAGAAATGTATATGATTGTGTTTCTAAAGGATCTCCAGAGAGGACACGGGAGGTCATGAAAGTAACATCAGGTAAGGAACCTGTCCAGTAATAGTTTTTATTTGCTTTATTTATAAAAGGTCAACAACATCATAAAGATACAGTAGTATAAAAATAATCCAGTCTTGCACCTACAACACATGCAGTGCAATTAATGTAATTTTCTTGTCATTAGTTCCTAGGAAGAGAAAGTGGAGTGAGGTGGAGATTGCGGCTGTAGAAGAGAAAATGATGAAATTTATTCACTCGGGAGTTACTCCTGGAAAAGTCGACTGCATTGCATGCATTACAGCAGCCCCCAAAGCCCTCGGTGAACGAGACTGGCAGGCGGTAAAGTATTATGTAAAAAACAGGATCACAGCATATGAGAGAAAGACCACTAAAAAGTAAGGTTGATTTTGATTGTGGATTCTGTTTTTGCCTTTTAGTTGAATTATATTGTTTTTTTGGTCTCAATACCATAGTTGGAAACATTATAATGTAATTTAAGTTTTGAAACAGTTAAAACGGCTCGATGTTGGATGTAAATTTGGTGCTTGGACTTCCTTGTTTTTAATTCTGCAGGCAAAATGCTGTGTCAGGTTATAAGGAGTTGGTGTAAATGATTTTTTTACTGTACAGTAGCCATACAACAGAGTGCCTATAGTTTTCAATGCCTTTATTCAGGCCCCTTTATGTTTCACATTTTTAATTGTGTTGTGGATTTAATTTTAAATGGATTAATTTATTTTCTGATGGCACATTAGAAAAAAAAAAGCATCATAAATATGTTGTAATATCTGGTGGCAAGCACAGAACCCATACTGTACTGATTAAATTTGGCTGTAGATTCAATTTGTATCAAGGTCGTTTTTATTTCTCTTGGATTTTTTTTAATGACTTAAAGATTAAATTCTTAGAGCATTTCAAAACAAGACAAAAAAAACTCCATTCCACTGATAAAGTTCATAATTTTAGACAATTAAGAATTGTAGCTCTGATCTACGAACCTTCCCGAATGTGTTATTACTGGTTAACTACAGGATACTTGACTTCAAACATAATACATACTTTTAACAGTAAGCTTACCATGTATACGTTTAATTGGTTTGGTAATTTTAATATTATTTTTGTGTATCTACTTGTTGTGTGCTCTGTCAGGTTTAGGGTGGGTGTTTGTAAAAGCACTCTGTGACAACTTTGTTTTAAAGGGCTTTATAATATTTATTAGATTGACTTTGATAAGAGCAGCAAAATCACATTCAACATACGGCTCTCATGGGTCATAATCAGTAAATGTAGCAACTGAATTGTGTAAGGAGTTAAATGCAGTATATGATTGTGGCAGTCTTAGAGGACTGAAATGACTTGCAGTTGAAGATTGCATGTTGTTCAAGTTCATTTTTGAAGTTAAGCTGAACTAACTTATTAAACCACCCTATTTTTAACAAACCAATATAACTTCCGGCAATACCATTATGAATTGGCCAGCTGGCCATATTATGACCTTTCTTTGTCTGTAGATTACACTGGTTTGTCCCCAGATTGGACATCCATGTGTACTTATTGATACACTAGTTGGTAAGGGTTTTGTCCCCAGATGGGACTTCCGTTAATGCCCATATAAGGAGTTGTCCCAGTGTCCCCACATGCGTTAACCTGACCTGTCCCCAGATTACCACCTACCCTTATTTTAATGAATTAATTACATTTTAAGAGCGGTATTTATTTAAAAAAATTTTTTTGATTTTTTGATGCGTTTATCTAGTCTCTAGGATGTCAGGAAAGTGGTGTCCCCAAAATGTGGTAAATAACTGGTGCCCCCACGAGGCACCCCAAACAAGTATGTGTGTGTGTGTGTGTGTGTGTGTGTGTGTCAGCAAACTCATATATACGGGTGTTTGTGTGTGTGTTGTTTACACATTTTTATCAGAATTGTTTATTAGTTTATTTTTATATTTTCTGTTTTCATTTAAGTTTTATTTTAGTTTTCAAAATCATGTACATGTATATCTTTTTTATTCATTTTATTTCAGTTCTAGTTATTTTGGTACATCAAGTTAAACTACATGAAAATGAGAAATGTTGCCTTGACAACCATAGCTGAATTTTTTTTTTAATTAAAAGTTTATTTATTTTCAAATATCAGTAACCTTTTTTATGGTTTTAGTTTTAATTAACTAATAACCCTATCACACAGTGCATGATTTGTGATTTCATTAATTTCTACCATGACACGGAATGCATTGAATTAATAACACTGATCACTACATCAGTAATGCTATAATTGATGTGACCCCCTGGAGCTGTGAGCCTCCAGAATCAGTGCCACCTTTTCACCCCATCACTGATGGCCCAGCGCACACACACATCCTTTATGTGGGCTTCATCTCTTATCAAAATGTGGTATTTTACAGGATTCTTTTGTCCACATTTACAACAAGGGATAGATGATATTTTAAGGTCAGAGTGACATGTTGGCAGAATGAATGACATTTAGAATATGTTTTCCCATTTTTCTCCATTTTCACTAAAAAAGACTTCTCTCTGCCTCAGCTTCAAAAAAAAAAAAAAAAAAAACCTCATCTGGGAGATGAATGGCTACACCTGCCAGGCAGGCATTTTATATACACACACCAGCAGCTTTCACATAATTACACTGCAGCTGCCAGAGAACTGCTTTCACTCTCATTCACCTTGAGACAGAGCAGATCACACAGCACACACTCCACATGTACAGTCAACACACGTGATGCACATGCATGAAACCTGCTGCTTTGTCTCACTCACCTTGTGGCAAGACACAGTTCAATCATATACAACTACCTCTACTGTAAACACACTGTATGTGCAGAATTACAATTATTATTAACATGTAAGTTAAACTTTACAGTATTAATGAGCATGCATATACACATCATCACACATTACAGCTTCAGTTCTTAAAGGGTTTGTTCACCCAAATATCAAAATTATGTCATTAATAACTTACCCTCATCACGAGTCAAGAACCCGGTTGCATCGGTTTTCGGATCACCAGTACTTCTTTCGGACAGTTCAATTCAATAAACCGGTTGAAGAAAACGGTTCACCGGTTCTTTTGCGCTCGACGTAATGACGTCATTGGCGATGATTGCCCTTGATTCAAGCCTTCGGTTTACCTGCGCTCATAACATTAGCACAGAATCAATTCAGAATCAATTACCAAAAGAATCAGTTCAGTTCAGACGCTCTATGTGTCAGTCTGCTTCACACTGAATCACAAGGGCAGTATCATCAGCTCCTCGGTTCCCGAATCAGATGCGTCTGACAGAAACGGTTCTTGACTCGAGAACGAGTCAGTCTACTGTTCGTTATCTGACTCAGCTCAGTGTTCATCTTCAGTTCTCTCTTCACAGTAGTTCAGTCAGTGTACTGTTTGAGTACATGAATCACTCCGGGATATTGGTTTGTTTGAACTCAGAGGGAGTGTCAGCCACATTAAAAAAGCTGATTAACAGCTTAAGTCATTTGTGGATTAATGCGTATTGGAGACACAAACCGTTTTAAACGATTCAGTTCGATTTGGTGAACTGGTTCAAAAAGATCCGGTTACATCGAATGATTCGTTCGCGAACTGGATATCACAAACTGCTTTGTTTTGAACTCTCTCTCACAAAAGACACAGAAGAGAAGACAATGATGAATAAAGTCGTAGTTTTAGACAAAAATGTATTTTCGATTGCTTCAAAAAGTTCTAACTCATTCATTCATTCATTTATTTATTTACAAAGGGACCATACACAATTTTTAACATAAAATTCACATTTCATGCATTGCACCGGATTTAGCCAAAGGCTAATTTTCGTCCGTAGTCCCCGGGCAGGTCAACACTTACAAAACACAGAAAATACCTATATGTTCACATACAATAAATACAAACACACATACTGTCAGGGCCATAAATGGCTGTAAATAAATAAATCAGTCAGTCAATTTAACTACAACAGTCTTAGTGGTTACATAGTTGGTTTGATTTTAAAAAAGATTTTAACTTAAATTTAAAAAGACATGAGTTTTACACCCTTTTATGTCCTCTGGTAGGGCATTCCACTGATTAGTGGCTTTCAATGTAAAAGATGTCAGCCCAAATACAGAACGACAAAAGGGAACTAGACAATTACTCATATGCGATAGTCTAGTTGATCTCACAAAAGTTTCACAGCGAAGATGAATAAAGTCACGTAATACAGAAGGAGCCAGACCGTTTAAAATTTTATGAACCATACACACATGCTTGAATAAAGTCTAAAATTGTCAAAGTTTAAAAAATTATATGTCTCTATGATCCTACAAGAATGAAAATGGTTAGGTTTTTTATCTAAAAATTTTTACGTCTGTTTATATAGCGATTTCAAGGGTTTAATAACAGTTTCACCAGCTTGACCCCAACATGTCAAACAATAAGACATGTGAGAGAAGATTGTAGCATGCATCAGAGCCTCAGCTACATCAAAAGAAAGACAATGTCTAATTTGTCTGAAGTTTGCCATATTGTATTTAATATTCCTCACCATTTTCTTTACATGTTTTTTAAAACTAAGATTAGAGTCCAATATTAAACCAAGATAATTTAATTCATTAACTATTTCTATCTTTTCACCATTAATAAATATGTCAACATCAGGAGATTTAACTTTTGTTTTTGTGAAAAAAATTCCTTTAGTTTTGCTAATATTCAAGCTAAGACATGATTGTTCCAGCCACTGTGTAACTCTTTCAGTAGCAGATTTTAACTTCTCAGCTGCTAATTCAGCTGTTCTCGCATGTGTAAAAATCACAGTATCATCAGCATACATTTGTACTTGAATCCCTTCACACTGTTGCGGGAGATCATTAATATATAAACTAAATAGTAAAGGACCTAGTACTGATCCTTGGGGTACGCCCATTGTATAATGCAAGTTGCTAGACTTAACTCCTTTGATTTTTACACATTGTTCTCTATTTAGCAAGTATGAGGATATCCATTCTAAAGTTTCTGATGAAAGTTGAAATGTAGACAATTTGGAAAGTAGCACTGCATGATTAACCGTATCAAAGGCTTTACGTAGATCTAAAAATATAGCCCCAACAAATCCTCCTTTGTCAACTTTAGATTTTATTTGCTCTAAGTTTAAAGTTGCTGTTTCGGTAGAGTGATTTGCTCTAAAGCCAAACTGCATACAATGTAAGCCAGACTCAATGGTGTTAAGATGGGATGTCAGCTGTTCAAAAACAATTTTCTCTACGACCTTTGAGAGTACTGTTTTTTTCTGAAGACTAACATTAAATGTATCTCTTACAGAATTAATTCTATTATAAAATGTGTTACAACCATAATCTATATCCTTGGAAGATAAGATGTATCTCTTATATCCAAGATGGCGTCCAAGATGGCGCCGCACATGGCTGCTTCAGTGCTTGGCTCTCCAGTGTTTGTACTGTTTTTGTTCGTTTTTCCTGTTTTTTGTTTAACAAACATGATCAGTTTCACCAGGGATGAACTGCTGAACATTCGGCAGAACACACCACATGATATTTTTCCGGATTTCTATTATACAGACATTTTACTGAACATTGTTATCGGAGGAGCAGCGGCGCTGATCAAGCGCTTCAGGACGCTCAGACGGGGAAAGCGAGCGGGAGCGCTCGTCAGACTCAGGAAGCGCGGATTTCGAACGCCGTTGCCTAGCATCCATCTCGCAAATCTCCGCTCTCTACCCAACAAAACGGACGAACTCCTTCTACTCTCTCGGACAAATAAGGATTTCTCTCACTCTGCTGCTCTGTGTTTCACGGAAACCTGGCTGAATGACGCCATACCGGACAGCGCACTCCATCTGCCGGGCTTTCAGCTGTTCAGAGCGGACCGTGAAGCAGAATCAACGGGGAAATCGCGCGGCGGCGGGACATGCTTTTACATCAATGAACGGTGGTGTACAGATGTAACTGTGTTAAAGAAGATGTGCTGTCCTGCACAACAACACCCGGACTCTGTTTTAATCATTCTTGGGGACTTTAATAAAGCCAATCTCTCCCGTGAACTGCCAAAATACAGACAGCATGTTACCTGTCCCACCAGAGACAGTAATATATTGGATCACTGTTACACAACAATAAAGGATGCATATCACTCTGTTCCACGAGCAGCTTTGGGACGTTCTGATCACTGTCTGGTTCATCTTATACTGACCTACAAGCAGAAACTTAAATCTGCTTAACCTGTAGTAAAGACTGTGAAGAGATGGACCAGCGAAACAGAGCAGGATTTACAATCTTGTTTTGACATCACAGACTGGAGCGTTTTTGAAGCTGCTACCACCGATCTGGACGAACTCACAGAGACTGTAACATCCTATATTAGTTTCTGTGAGGATATATGCATTCCTACCAGGACTTATTTAACATTCAACAATGATAAGCCATGGTTTACAGTAAAACTCAGACACCTTCGTCAGGCCAAAGAGGATGCCTACAGAAATGGGGACAGAGTCTTGTACAATCAGGCCAGGAACACACTGAACAAAGAGATTAGAGTGGCTAAAAAGACCTACGCTAAAAAGTTGGAAGACCAGTTTACTTCCAACGACTCTACTTCAGTTTGGAGAGGACTGAGAGCCATCACAAACTACAAGACACCATCCCCTTGCACTGAGGCTAATCAACAACTTGCTAACGACCTGAATGAGTTTTATTGTAAATTTGAAACCCCCAACACCCACTCTGACCATCTCCCTACACAACCATTAACACCTCCTGCAATCCCCCTCTCCATACCTCCTGCTCTTCAAATCTGTGAAGATTATGTGCGCCAGGTCTTCAAGAAAAACAAAAGAAGAAAAGCACCAGGCCCAGATGGCGTTACACCAGCCTGTCTGAAAATCTGTGCTGACCAGCTGGCCCCCATCTTTCCACAGATCTTCAACAGATCTCTGGAGTTGTGTGAAGTGCCTTCCTGCTTCAAACGCTCCACCATAATCCCCATTCCAAAGAAACCCAAGATAACAGGACTTAACGACTACAGACCTGTGGCTCTAACGTCTGTCGTCATGAAGTCGTTTGAAAAACTGGTTCTGGCTTATCTGAAGGACATCAATGGACCCTTACTGGACCCCCTGCAGTTTGCGTACCGAGCAAACAGGTCCGTGGATGATGCAATCAACATGGCATTGCACTTCATCCTGCAACATCTGGACAAAACAGGGACTTATGTGAGGATCCTGTTTGTGGACTTTAGTTCGGCTTTCAACACCATCATCCCAACAACCCTCCAGACCAAACTGACCCAGCTCTCTGTTCCTAGCTCTATCTGTCAGTGGATCACCAGCTTTCTGACAGATAGGCAACAGTTAGTGAGACTGGGGAAATTCATGTCAAACAGCTGCTCCACCAACACTGGTGCCCCTCAGGGATGTGTTCTCTCCCCTCTGCTCTTCTCCCTGTACACCAACGACTGCACCTCTAAAGACCCCTCTGTCAAGCTCCTGAAGTTTGCAGACGACACTACAGTCATAGGCCTCATCCAGGACGGTGACGAGTCTGCTTACAGACAGGAGGTTGAGCAGCTGGCTGTCTGGTGCAGTCTTAACAACCTGGAGCTGAACACGCTCAAAACAGTGGAGATGACTGTGGACTTTAGGAGAAACCCCCCTGCACTTTCCCCACTCACCATCATGAACAGCACTGTGGCTGCAGTGGAGTCATTCAGATTCCTGGGAACCACCATCTCTCAGGACCTGAAGTGGGACAATCACATTGGCTCCATTGTGAAAAAAGCCCAACAAAGGTTGTACTTCCTTCGCCAGCTGAGGAAGTTTAACCTGCCACAGGAGCTGCTGAAACAGTTCTACTCAGCCGTCATTGAGTCAGTCCTGTGTACTTCAATTACTGTCTGGTTTGGTTCAGCTACAAAATCAGATATCAGAAGACTACAGAGAACTGTTCGGACTGCTGAAAGGATTATTGGTGCTCCCCTGCCCACCCTCCAAGAACTGTACACATCCAGAGTGAGTAGGCTCCCCTGCCCACCCTCCAAGAACTGTACACATCCAGAGTGAGGAAAAGGACTCAGAAAATCACTCTGGATCCCTCACATCCAAGTCACCCCATCTTTGAACTTTTGCCATCTGGCCGGCGCCTCAGAGCCGCAAATACAAGAACAGCAAGGCACAAGAATAGTTTCTTCCCCCAGGCAATCTACCTCATGAACAGTTAAATGTTTCCCACTTAAACTTATGCTTATGCAAAAATGTACAATATCCTTATATTTATTTGTTACCCCTCCATCCTAGAACATTCCTGCATCTCACTCAATCCTATTCCATTATCATTTATAGCACAATTGTTTATACACTTATTTATTTGCCAATTTGTAATTCTCCTGTAATTTTTTTTTTTTTGTGTGTGTGTTGTTGTCTGTGTACTGGAAGCTTATGTCACTAAAACAAATTCCTTGTATGCGCAAGCATACTTGGCAATAAAGCTCTTTCTGATTCTGATTCTGATTCTGATATCATTCCACTTTAAATCAGCTATTTCCTCATCAAAAGCTACTAATTTTCCTTTAGGTATACAATGAAAAACATTAGTAGAAGTTACATTATTTCTAAATCTATTTTTCGTTAGTTTCCGTGCAACTAAAGTTAAATTGTGATCAGATAACCCAGTGATCAAATTATAACTCTTGATTATCCTTTCAGGTCTATTGGAAAATATTAAATCTGTTTTTGAAGATTTAGCAATTCTTGTTGGTCCTTTAATTACCTGATTCAGATGAAATTTATCTGCAAAAATTTTCTGCAAATTAATTTATCTTCCCAATTCAAATTAAAATCACCCATAAGAATTATTTCTTTGTTATGATTACATTCTTTTAAAATTCCTGTAAGTTGATCATAGAATGTATTGTTTGCTGAAGGGGGTCTATATACACATAAAACAGTGAATGACATTTGAGGAGATAAAATCATTTTCAGCCCCACAAATTCTAAATCATTAACAGTGTTAAACATGAGACGTTCACACTTAATACTGTCTTTAACATATATTAACACTCCCCCTCCCCTTCCAGAAGATATATCCCGTCTAAAACATTGATATCCAGGCATAATAAACACACTAGAAGATGATGAATGTTGCAACCACGTTTCAGAGATACCAAGGAAGTCCAGATTTGAGTTGGATAATAAATGTGTCAACTGTTCGCTCTTTGCAACAATGCTTCTTATATTCAGATGAACGCCAAAAAGTCCTCTCGGTTTAACTTTAGGATCCCATAGGACCTTCGCATGATTAGCAGTCTGAAAGATCTTACACAATGACTGCCTTCTTACTGCAGGATTTCGGCACAGGGAAGCGTTTGCGGTATACACTGATGTTTCTTTTAATCTTGTAAAATGACTGGGAAGCAGTGTAGAGATGTCATACCTCGGAGCATTGAGTGCGCTGTTAATTAAACTCACTTCACTGTTTGGAAGGCCAGGTAGATCAACAGGAAATCCCCAGGTACTCCTTTCGTTTTGAGACACAGCCGCCATGGTTGTTGTTGCCAGGTGAGGCTCAGCTCCAGAGTCCTGCTGTATTTGTTGATAAACTGGACCCGGATTTAATTGAACATCCCCGGAAAGCAGTAGTAAGATAAGCAAGAAACCATGAGTCTTTCGAGTAGACACAACGGATCTCCGTTGTCTAACGATCTGTTTGCATATCACAGCGCGTCCATGGCTCAAAACAGATGAATAAATCGCATGATAGCCGAGTAAGTTTTGATGAAATCTTCCCGCACGGATAGACACCGGGAGAGGACCAAGATGAAGACAGTTTTTTCCCTGATCCACGAAATAGTTGCTTAAGTTCTTCTTGAAGCACGGCTGATCAGCGTGAACAGCTCTGGACACCACACGCACCGGTAGTGCAATGGTGGAAAAGAGTAGTAGTATAAAAAACATACTACAACACGTATATTACAGTTTCTCATTTAAAAGTTTTTTAGCTCTGCTTAGAAAATTTAATACGGCCTCTGACAAGTATGCTTTAAAACAAAGAAAACGGCCGGCTAGTTGAAAAATCAAGGGAGTCGCTGCACCTGCCAAGATGCGATACACCGTCGTCGCCACCATTTCATCTCTCCATTGTGCATGCAAGAGTTTGAGAAACAGTGAGAAGATGAGAGACACTGATGCAGCTTGGTTCACTGACCCTCTGATGTCACATGGACTACTTTGAAGATGTTTTTCTTACCTTTCTGGACATGGACAGTAGACCGTACACACAGCTTCAATGGAGGGACTGAGAGCTCTCGGACTAAATCTAAAATATCTTAAACTGTGTTCTAAAGATAAACGGAGGTCTTACGGTTTTGGAACAACATGAGGGTAAGTTATTAATTACATAACTTTGCTATTTGGGTGAACTAACCCTTTAAGGTCACTTGTTCAACATGGTGATGGAAATGAAGCGATTCTACTGTTCAATTACATCTCAAAGGTGCTGTCGAAATCATGTGACCATGGCGTAGTTTGTTTATAGCCTATTTTTAGCCTTTATTTTTTATTTTTATGATGATTTTGGCTCATATTTAATAAGAACCCAAATAAGAATACTTCATAAGACCAATAAATACAAAAGAAATTGTGAATTGTTGGTCTCCGTTAAAGTATGTTCATTTACTGTACATGTACTCAATACTTGGTAGGGGCTCCTTTTGCTTTAATTACTGCCTCAATGCGGCGTGGCATGGAGGTGATCAGTTTGTGGTGCTGCTGAGGTGGTATGGATGCCCAGGTTTCTTTGACAGTGGCCTTCAGCTCATCTGCATTTTTTGGCCTCTTGTTTCTCATTTTCCTCTTGACAATACCCCATTGATTCTCTATGGGGTTCAGACCATTTTGAAGGCTCAGGAAACCTTTGCAGGTGTTTTGAGTTGATTAGCTGATTGGCATGTCACCATATTCTAATTAGTTGAGATTGGTGAATTTGTAGGTTTTGGTTTAATGTGAGTCAAAATCATCACAATTAAAAGAACCAAAGACTTAAACTACTCAAGTCTGTGTGCATTGAATTTATTTAATACATGAGTTTCACAATTTGAGTTGAATTGCGGAAATAAATGAACTTTTTCACGACACTCTAGTTCACTGAGATGCACCTGTATAAAGGTTTTTGACTGTCATCTGTATATTACATACAAAATTGAGATTTGTCAAATCAGGCAAAATGTACTTATCTTTTACTGTCCAGTTGTGGGTCATGGTCATTTTTCATGGTCTTCTCATTAACAAAGGCTTTCTGCTTCAAGAATGGTGATGACTTTTGCAAGTGAAAATACCATCTGCAGTGTCTAAGATACCCACATTGCTTCCTCATTCTCATGTTTGGTTTGAACAACAAGTGAATCTTCTGCCCATCTGCATGCATCCTCTGCGTACAGTTATGAATGCTGCCACATTAGTTATTTGTATCAACAAGCCGATGTACAAGCCTAATCATGTGTCTAAGGAGTGTATATAAAAATAAAGAAGAAGAAATAAATAATAACACTTCAAAAGAAAACAGCATGTCTCTAACCTCCCAAAATATCCCAGCATCCTCATTCCGCCTCATTCCCAAGATCATCTTGTCTTAAAATGATATGAAAAACGTGATATATTAGATTTAATTTTTCAGACATGTAAATTGAATCCTCTCAGATCCGGATGATGGTCACACTACATAAATAATTACCCAGTGAAGCGATATTTCTCCAGCCAATTGTCTGTGACAACAACTATATTAAATTGATGTCAACCAATGGCTGCACTAGACTACACCCCCACAGAGAAGCACCTGTATTAACATAACATTTCGTTAACATCAATGGATCATTTGGTTTCATGTACCCACAGAGATAATGGGCATTTAAAGTATAAATATTAATTATCTGATAAAGATAAGACACCGGCTCGCTGCAGGTGTGTTTGCTCTCATCAATACTAAGAGGAAACGGCAAGTTGAAATACTCTAAGTTCTTCTTTTCATGCATCATCTGAAATTAAAAAGCTATTAGGTGCTACATTTTCTTTTCAGTTATCTTCTCAAACGTTTTATTCATTCAAAGTATCCATTTGTGTAATAATAATATTTTGCAGCAATTTCCTGCTGTCTTTCTGATGAGAGTGTGAAACTGGGCTTTATAGAATAGCTTTTTCTGTGAGCTCAACCCACTCTGTGCTAATAATCCTAAAACATACATTTCACATTGAATGCTCTCAGCAAGGGGTGGAAGACGCAGAAACCGCTGATTCCATTATGGGGCACTTTTGCCCTCTAGTGGTGCTGAGCTGTATGTGCGTATGAGGGAGTCGGGTTGTGCCTGCATAGCAGGATGAGAATGTGATACTGTAGTAAAACAACTTTTAAACAACTTGTAAAGTATGGAAGCAGATAAGTCTCAAATATAATTCACGCAAAAAACATGATTCACACATGCGTAGACAATTTTACATGCATGAAACCTAATTCACGTACACACAAAAAATATCCACGTGCGTGAAAAAAAAATATATTCACAAAAAGCAATTCACATGCGCAAAATAAAATTATATACTCGTAAAATACATTTCACAAATGCAAAACACAATTCGTAGATATACAACTGTGCACAAAAACCTTTGAATGTTTAAAATGTATGAGTGTATCCTTGCATTTGAATGTGCAAATCGTCATTCACGTACGAATCGCCTTAGATATGTGTGTGTGTGTTTTTGAGACTTTCCTGGCAGCATAACACTCGTAACACAGAGCAGTCGTACTCTTTAGCCAATCAGATTTAAGCTTATCAATCGACCAATCAGTATCACGTGAGGGCGGGCCTACCTGCATGTTACGTCATCAGCTTTCGACCAGTTCATGGCTGAGCAGAGGTAAGTGCAGTTAATCGTTCATTTCTCTTTAGAAGTTAGAGAGCAGTTGAAGCAATAGTTTATTAACTGCTGTTTAGTCGACATGTGAATATAAACATTTATTTTTAGTACTGATGGATTTTCATGTCCTGTCCACCACACATTCAACTGATGATAATGTATGTAATGACGTGCATATAGGAGACATGTTTTGATCTGCATATATTATGTAGTTTTATTGTTTCAGATTTCCAAGACAGATGATATATGAAGATGCAGATGTAACGAAGGCCAGCGAGTAGTGCTGTGCAGGTAAACATCACTAAGCCACGCTAGTGGCTGTAGCCATTTAGCCTCCTTGTTAGTGCATCTGTGTCCCATGCCGGAAACCCGGGTTCAAGCCCCACTCGGAGCGAGTGCGAGGAGCGTCAGAGAGGACCCGGGAGACAGGGGTTACACAGACGACCAGTACTGTGATCTTACCATTTCTACTGTAATTCTTTATAAAAAGTCATGTTGCAAGCAATCCATTTTGACAGTTGTTTCAACAAGTGGTTGAAAGTGATGCATTGTTACTGTATTAATTTGTCTCCTGCGGACTATATGTACACACTTTAGGAATAAAGCCTTGCTATGCATGCATTATTAAATGTTCTTGTAAGAATTAAAAGATTCAGACATAGTTCAATTTGTACACGTTTTATTAATTTGAAAGTTTCCGAATCATTTGGGAATAAAATATATAAAATGACTTGATCATGATTAATGTTCCTGTTACATATGATCATGAACTGACAGTCTAAACTGTGAAGCACAATATTCAGTACAGAGAAATATACGTCTCTTCAGGAGTTGTGAGATCCATTCAGAGTGTACTTTGCTTTTAAAGTATATAAATATAATTGCAATACATCAAGTGAAAAGTTAAAAAATGAATTGTGTTCAGTCCGGTCATCAGTAGACCTCTCTGTTAGGACATGTAAGATTTTGTCCTGATATTTAAAGTTCTAAAACCCTATAGTACAAGAGGTGCAGACAGTGGATGTGGGAAATTAAGTGATGGTATTTGAATAGAGTTTACTGAGTAATCTTAGTCACATAATCTTAATTGCCTCTCTATGATAAGTACCTTTGTCTTATCAGCATAAAATCAGATTTGCCTATTTTACTAGGCAAAGTAAAATGAATGCTTCACAATATTGTCCTGTGAGACCTTAAGATGACAATAAAAACCTTATTTAAAATCCTTGACATTACAATACAGGATAAGGAAATTAATGTTGAATATATTGGTAACAGTCTACAATATGGTACAATAACTAGTTAACATTAGTTCATGTATTAAATAACCATGAGCAATACATTTGTTGCTGTGTTTGTTAATCTTTGTTAACGTTAGGTAAAAATACAGCTGTTCATTGATGGTGTACAGTGCATTTACTAATGTTAACAAGATTTTAATGAAGTATTAGTAAATGTTAACATTAAAAAATAATAAAGGCTGTTCACGTGCAGTTCATTGTTAGTTCATGTTAACTAATGAAACTTTTTAATAAAGTGTTACCAATTAAGACATAAATACAAAAAAAGTATAAAAGAGAATATAAAGAAACAACATGAATTAAGATTTTCGTGACTGCTATCCAGATGTCACACCAAAGGTGAGTAATCCTGAAAAATGCAGGGAAACAAGTGTTAATAATAATTTAACATCATACACAAATGGCAAAAAAACACTGGCTGCTCATTAAAATAGGTCTATTCACTATTTAAAGAACAATCTCGATGGGTATTGACCACAGATGATTGTTTTGCAATCATTAGCGTGATTGTAGCTGTGAGAGCTGTCTGTACCTTCAGCTAAAATACAACAAAACAAGCATCATTCTTCTTCATTTTTGACACGATATGGGACATCTGATTACAACAACACTTGCTTACATCAGTTAATAGTTCATAAACTATTGCTTCAACTGATCTCGAACTCTTTAACTTCAGTTAACACAGAAATGAACGATTAACTGCACTTACCTCTGCTCAGCCATGAACTGGTCGAAAGCTGATGACGTAACATGCAGGTAGGCCCGCCCTCACGTGATACTGATTGGTCGATTGATAAGCTTAAATCTGATTGGCTAAAGAGTACGACTGCTCTGTGTTACGAGTGTTATGCTGCCAGGAAAGTCTCAAAAACACACACACACATATCTAAGGCGATTCGTACGTGAATGACGATTTGCACATTCAAATGCAAGGACACACTCATACATTTTAAACATTTAAAGGTTTTTGTGCACAGTTGTATATCTACAAATTGTGTTTTGCATTTGTGAAATGTATTTTACGAGTATATAATTTTATTTTGCGCATGTGAATTGCTTTTTGTGAATATATTTTTTTTTTCACGCACGTGGATATTTTTTGTGTGTACGTGAATTAGGTTTCATGCATGTAAAATTGTCTACGCATGTGTGAATCATGTTTTTTGCGTGAATTATATTTGAGACTAATCTTCCATAGTAAAGTAGCATTTTTTTAAAGGCTCGAGTCGTTATAACGCGTTTAATTGTCTTCATTGTCCTTGTTACTTGTTGTTAGGTTAGGCTAATATACGTAACGTCTTTCATTTAGCCTCTACATTTTTTTCTTTCATTACTTTGCATTCTATTAATTATTCTTTTTTGTTTTATTTTGAACTTCTGTCATATTGTTTATTCGTTGTTTTATTTGTTTTGGGGGTGTTTTTTTTAATAATGCTTGTTTAATTGCACTGTTTTTTACATTGTAGCCTACATTTACATTTACATGTAATCATTTAGCAGATGCTTTTATCCAAAGCGACATACAAACGAGGACAACAGAAGCAGTTAAACCAGCAAAAGGGCATCAATAAATGCTGTCAAGTCCCAGTTAGTCTAACCAGTGTTGGGGAGTAACTAGTTACATGTAACGGCGTTACGTAATCTAATTACAAAATTAATGTAACTGTAATTAGTTACAGTTACTAAGAAAAAATTAGTAATTAAATTACAGTTACTTATGAAATTTTTAACGATTACAAAGGGGATTACATTTGAATATTTACACGCATCCACATACAGATTTAACTGATTTCTTTCCCAAATTGCACTGACTATTCTGAGACATACCGCCCTAATAATTTCCGGGATGCGGAAACACAGTCATAGAATCCAGTCATTAAAACGGAATGCCTAACGCGGACGGAATGTGCCACATTTTGGATGACTAAATCAAAAGTAGGTGGGTACACTTGAATCAAAACATGACATGGACTAGTGTCTGTGAATATTAAGCCCCAAAAATGCAACATATGACTCCTGCACGTTCTGTGTGTCTGTGGAAATCAGGCGCGGACTGGACACCGGGAGAACCGGGACGATTCCCAGTGGCCTGGCAGCCGATTTGGCCCGC
Source organism: Carassius carassius (assembly GCF_963082965.1). Lineage (NCBI taxonomy): Eukaryota > Metazoa > Chordata > Actinopteri > Cypriniformes > Cyprinidae > Carassius > Carassius carassius. The sequence goes on along the minus strand of NC_081756.1, from coordinate 22,595,636 downwards.
TATTTTAATATCATTATTGTATAATTGCCTGCCTAGTGTAATAAAGCGATCATTTGCGAATCCGCCATTTGATAATTAAATCTCGTGACTCGCGCGCTCTCCGCGCTTCCGCCAAAGGGTTTGGATCAGACTCCGAGTAATCAATGCGAGAGAGAGAAAAGAGTGCACTGTGGAAGCGCACAGCTGGAGCCGAGAAGCAGAACTACTGTTCACGGTTTCAGGTCAGTTTCATCTGTAAAGATGCTTTTGTCTTTGTTTTTTTTTATTTATTTAATCAAGCAGCAGCACGTTGCTCATCAGTCATCACTCAAAATACTATATAAAGGACATCATTATTATCTGTTGTAATGTTACAGTAGTAATTTAGCTGAAAAATAATCAGATTTTTTGTGGAAGCTACGACAGACAACAACACAACCCTTACGAAAATTAAAGTTTTGTTATTTTACTAATAATCCAGAGAACATGGTTACTATTGTATAAATGTGGTAACCAAAAATTATTTTACAAATGTATTTATTTAAAAATAAATAGAAATCCATTTGCAGAACAAAAAACAAAACAAGGTTATTGTACTTTTATATGGGCTAATAAAAGCATGGTCAATTTTTGTAAGGGAAAAACATGACTCGTGTACAGTATTAGGATTTTTCTATAAAGATATTGTAGTATTGTAGAGTATTGTATTGTATAGTATAGTTTTGTTCAATCTTGAGTATTAAAGTCATGAGAGAGATGGATAATGGGGCAAAATAAAGAGACTGAAGAGAAAAATGGAAGTGAAGGTGCAGTTCAGGAGAGAACTTTTAATTATTTTGCATGTCCCCAAATTAAAGATTTAAACCTTTTTTATGTCAGGTCCATACAAATAAATAGTTTTGTCCATTAATTTGTTTGTATGAGTTTGAATTTTCCAGTCTGAATTTTTTCCCAGTCCGCCCCTCCTGTAAATTAATGGCAAAGACATTGTTTCATTTACTACACATTGGCCTACTGAAGCTCGCAGTGTTTTCAACCTCTGCCATCTCAATATAGGAGTACACGAACACATAAACATAATTTCTAGAACTGCTCTGTGTCACTTCATGTGCATTTTACTTATTTTGAGAAAACTATCATCACATCATATACAAAGAGACAGCAGTTTAAAAAAAACACCAATGTTTCAGGAGTTTATTACACAGAATACGTCACATGCTTATTAGATAACTGTATTTGAGTTGATGTATATGATTTTATTTATTATTATTTAATTTTCACAAATTTAGAAAAGTAATCAAAAAGTACTCAAAAGTAATTAGTTACATTACTTTAATAAAGTAATTGAAAAAGTTACACTACTATTACATTTTAAACAGGGTAACTTGTAATCTGTAACCTATTACATTTCCAAAGTAACCTTCCCAACACTGAGTCTAACACAACACACGCAGCGTTTACACACGTTTACTTTACAGTTTCTCATTACATTTACATTACAAATCTCTCTGCTGCAAACACGTCCAGTTTTTATCAAACATGTCAATGAACAATAGAGAGAGAGAGAGAGAGAGAGAGTCATCTGGTGGTCTTGGAAGATATTACAGGTCAGTTCCATAATTATTTTACTTTTCATTCTGTACTTTACTGTTAATAAGTTAAAGACGGTCCGTTTCGTGTAGAAAAAAAACTAAGAATAATAAAAATATAAATGTATTTCTCATTTCTTATAAAAAATATTTATTTACATTCTTATTAGAATCGGCTAATAATATAAGAATATATCTACTAATAATATCACAATGAGTTTTTCCTTAACAGTCTTATCATGCAATGAACCACACACACACACACACACACACACACACACACACACACATACACACACATATATATATATATATATATATATATATATATATATATATATATATATATATATATATATATAAAGAATGTATTGAAGTAGTTATGATGGACAGAGATGACATGATGATATGAGAACATATCTGTAATGTAACAGGCTGGTGCAGATCTCATCACACTCTTCTGGTAACTTCAGCCAATCACAGCTGGCCTGGATAGAAACTGCAACAAACAGATAAAAAAATAAGATAAAATACAGGATATTATCCCAACAGTTCCTGACACGTCTCTCACTAGAGCAGGTAAATAAACTATTATGCAATATTATAATATAAGCTGAGATAAGAAATATATCAAAACATAAATACAGTATATGGATCTTACCATAGAAGCTTGAGGAAGGTAACCAAAACTTGCATTATCTGCTGTCTTCTGTCTCCACTTCATTATTCTCTGTGTGTGAGATTTCATCGATATTGTCCTCTTCTTCTTTGTCTGATGAGTCAGCAGATTTGGGTCTGTCTTCAAGTTTTTTGGATGAATCCACGACCTGCGTACCTTTGCTTGAGTTGCACCCCATAATACAGTACAAAGATTCCTGTGTGGAGTCTTTTGAAAAAAAAAAAATTAAATAAAAAAATAAATAAAAATAGCACGAAATTTCTAGTTATTGAAGTATCTCAGTATAAGAGGATATTGTCCAAAGGCAGTAATGTGCTCCTACCTAAGTACAGTCTCCTACCTAAGTTTCCTATAACACTGTTGTGGAAGTCAGGGCTCTGATTTCTATGACAACACACTGAACTTCCTGTTGTCATTGGTGCAGGTACTGCAAACATACTTCAGCATGGCCAGAGTTAGCAAGGTTTGTTGATTCAGATTGTTATAGACTCTGTGTTTCATCTGCCAGGAAACGTGAGTTGACATTTAACCTGATGGTGTGTCAAGACATGGTTACTGATAAACAGAGCAGGGCAGCTCTGTCTGACAGTCCCGTCTGTGGTAACAAATGACAGAAAAAGCATCTTTCATTAATCTCTGTCCACCGGCTCAAAGCATTATCTACACGACACATGACAACACTGATTCATTTTACAGGTAGAAGCACTTCCTGTCAAAATGTTTGATTCATTAATCACTGTCTCATGTTAAGATATAGTCTAGATAGACTCAAGTCAGGGGTGTTCAAATGTTTTAAGCCAAGGACGATGTTGATACTCTTCTTGAAATATAAAGGCAGCTCTTTATACAGTACATCATCATTATCATTTAAAGGTTTGTTATTAGCATTAGTTATTCACCAAAAGGGACATTAACTTATAACATTACAAAATGAATATTTATGAACTTCTTTTTCATCAAAGAAAGATTAAAAAAAAAAATATGAAGCTTAAGTGTTTTTAACATTGATGATAAAAAGAAAGGTTTCTTGAGCTCCAAATCAGCATATGATTTCTGAAGAGTAATGACTGCTGAAAATTCAGTTTTGTCATTACAGGGAATACGTTACATTTTAAAATACTTTAAAATAGAAACAATTATTTGAATTCATGATAATATTTTGGTGTGTGCATTGGTGAGCATGTTATTTCAAAATCATTTATAAAATGTAACCAACCCCCAAACATTTGAATGGTAATGTATATTATAGTATAAGTAAGACATATTCATACTGTCTGAAAAAAGAAAAAGAAAAAAGTGTGATGCTACACAAAAATATTATATTTGGCTATATCTGATAATAGATCTAATAAAATCTTGAAAATAAAGACTTTTAAAGTAATGTTTGAAATGTTTTTTTTTCTGTCTCAGTAACATGCAACTGGTCTGCATAAATATATATTTACATTGTGTTATCAGATATGATTGATTTGATATAAAACAGCAAAGGGGGAAAAATGAAATGAGTAATTATGTCTAATGTCTCATTTGTCTGTGATCAACAGCTTGATTCCTCTTATGGTTGATGTACAACACTCTGAATAACTGAGTGCATATCATCATAGTGTGAATACAGGTGTGCAACATCAGGCAGGGCTGTTTGTCAGGACCACTCGTGTTGTTCACTAATGCTTTTTCTTTGCACCAAGTTTTGGAAACATGGATACAGTCAAATGTCACCATGCTCAAGTCTCACAACCCACATTGCAGTCTTCTGTAGTTATATAGTTTATAGTTTTGTCCAGGTTTTAGGATGACTCAGTCTTTTTCACTTTTTAGCAGTGGTTTCTGTGATTAAAATATATTCAGTTGCAGCACTTTCATGTTCTTTGTTTTTCTGGAAGCAGGATCTTCCAGGTGAATATTGAAGTTTGCGGTCACTTTTGCTGCAGTAGTTCTGTTGTTTCGACACAATCCTTCTTAGTGTTTAATGTCCCTATCATATGCTTTCATGTTTTCACCCATTAATTTCTTATCATGAAGTCTAGCTTTGTGTACTCAGTCAAAATTGTAGCCTACAAAATTTCAATGAACCCCTATAATAATGGTTAACATTATTTTGTTCAAGCCCTGTAGCATTGTGTATTATTTCACTTGATGAGACGTCACAATCACAAGTCACAAAATGTATATAAATTCTTTCTTCTGTTCTCAATTATTAGTAAAATGCAGTATTACTGTACATCTAGTCAGTCGACATTTTACTTTCAATCATCTATCACATTTCTGAAAAGGATGAATGTTAAATAAGAACTCTACTTATCAATCATTATATAAATGTATTAGTCCATCACTTCAAACACACAGATTATATTCACGTTCTGGGCTGTTGCTCCTGATAAGTGTTTTAATTTGATTCTAGACAATTACAACCGCAATCAAACAGCTCAGTTTTATTTTTAGATTTTAGACAGTTTTAGATTTGAATACGTTTGACAAATTACACGAGACAAGATTTTTTTCTGCAGAGTCAGAATGTTTAATAAAAAATAATTAAACCTCAATTTCTTCTGTAGAACTTCATAGAAAGTAATTCAATAAATTACAAACTTTTTTAAGACATGTATCCTGAACTGAAAGAAGCATTAATTGACTACACAGGCCACAACTTGCAAGTATTGCAACGGTCCAAAGAAAAAAAAAGGGGGGGTTACTTTCAAAACATTGAAATTATGAAACAAAATGAGTCTGTCTGTCAATTTAATCATTCACATAATTGAAAGCAAACGTTTATTTGCAGTAGTGTATTTCTATTTCATTTGCTGTTGCATGGGGGATGTCATTGTCTTTGTGCCATAACGGCAAATCTTGCCCTGATCCTGGTCAGTAGTCCAGCGGTTCATACTGCAACATGAAATACAACCAAAATATTGATTCTATGTACATATGATAAAAAAGGAAAGAAAATCAACATAAATGTCCAATTCTCAGTCAAACCTGCAATTCTCCTCAGAACTTCATTAAGTTGAACGAGATGATAACGCTGTCAAAAAAGAGGAACTATATACGTTTTATGTGTGGTTTTGGCAAGAAGTGGAAAGCAGCAATACCGGTACACAGTTTTAAAACTGGAAAGAGGGAAATCTGATGCCTCAGTGGAGAAGAGACGGCATTCAGAACATCTAATGAGGCAAAATTTCACTCCGAGAGATAAGAGAGAGGGCCTACATGTGTGAAAACATGATTGAAATCAAGACCATTAATATAACGGTGTTCACTAGTGAGACAAGTAAAGAGAGTTGCATTGTGCAGTGCATGAGAGACAGACACTGAAGTATGGCATAAGGACACTTCTAGATCAGTCATGTACATCTAAATACAGCGAGGCGAGTACGTGGATCTGCAAAAGCACAGACCTATTTGTCAGACTAAAGGAACATGGGATTTTTGACCTTTATAACATTTAAAAACCCTACTATCAATTCTGGGGACTTCATGTGTGCTGATCAAGTAACTGAAATACTACTGCAAATACTTGAATTCCTCTCAATACTCTCACACTGATTACAAATGTGGGTGATTTACCAACTAACATGACAATACTGTAGCAGTCTGTGGAAAAGAGAGGATATATGCACTTCTGTTTGTCACAAGGGGGTTATACGTGAGGCCAACAGGACCTTGGAAACATAGATTTTCATGCAAATTGAGGCAACAGTGTTCATATGCACAGAACATCACTCTCTCACACTCTCACACACACACACACACACACACACACACACACACACACACACACACACACACACACACACACACACACACACACACACACACACACACACACACACACACACAGTGCTGTCAGAATGCTAAAAGAAACATGAATATATGGATGTGAAAGAAGTGGTCTGAAAAAGAACAGTGATGTTTGCTGGAAAAATATGCACGGACACTGATTTCAGGCATTGTAAGGAATGTGTTCCTAAAAGAGTGTCTGGATCACTGTAGACGTCACTGTACACCAAGATGGATCACCTGCACCACAAAACTCAAATCTTTGGGTAAAACAGCTGTATGAAGAGCAATTTAAAAGAAAGAAAGGAAGTAAGAAAGAAAGAAAGAACAGACCTTGGGCAGAATGCAGAGTGTCCGGGACAGTAAACAGATGCACAAATCCCACGAGAAGTGAATGAAGAAGAACTTGTGTGATGGATGACTGAATGAATGAAAGAAAGAACAATTGAACGAACGAACGCAGGGTCTCAACAGCTTCAGTGACATTCATAAGCTGCCTGTGTGTTATTGCTGTGGATCTGTAGGTGTGCTTTGTGAAGTCTATGTGTTCAGGATCCTGCTCAAGTATTTACAAATGAAACCCAAACAGTCCATGTGTTCTTTCTCCCAAAACAAAATATATTAATTATAAAGCTCTGCAATGAGCAACAGCATCCTCATTTCTTTAATAAAATTAAACCCTGACATAGCTATAACAATAATGCCTTTTAGTTTTTGCTTCTTGTTTGTTGCAATTTTACATCATGGTGTAATACAATTCCACAAAGGTTTTTTTTTTTTTTTTCCACATGCAAAACGTCTCTTTGAAACGACATTGTACCTAAACAAACACTGAAATCTCATTTCAGTTTCTCTAGGATCTCCGTTTTTTTCTTTTTTTTTCCATCTTCATTACACAACACATTTATTTATTATATTTACATGGAAACAAAAAAAAACATGATGTAGTAAATGCAGGACAACTCCTATATGTGTTTATATGTATACATTTCTAAGAGATGTATATAAATATATAATATTTATTTATACATGTTTAAAGACTCAGTCTTCGTCGCTGGAATCGGAATCCACTGATGACGAGGAGGAGCTGTCGTCGTCGGAGGAGGATGACTCCGCCTTCGCCGAGCCCTCTGGACCACTGGTATCCTTCTTTTCATCTGCCTCCTCCCCATCATCGCTGTCTTTGTCCTCCGAGTGGCCGGGCAGCTGGGCCGTGGATTCAGAGGAAGAAGTTTGCAGCGGTGGGGTTGGCTGAGTGTTTGCAGCTTGCGGCTGGTTGGCCACAGGCAGGTTAAGGCCTGGAGTAAGAAGCATCCCTGGGTAGAGCATACTAGAGAGGAGAAGGGGGTTGAGAGCCAGTGGGTGGCCTGAATCAGAAGAACTTGTTTGATTTGAGTTGGCGGCCATCGAGGCGGTCGCTTTGGAGCTTTGACCCTCTGTCCTTTCCGCCTTGCCATTCGGACTCAAAGTCTGGGCAGGTCCTTTGGGTGTCACGGACTCTCCAACACTCTTCTTTTTCCTGTCCTCGTCACTCATCAAAGCGACACATGCCGCTTCCTGTTTTCCAAGGATACCACTCATTCCGAGGAGGTTCGGCAGCCCGGTCATTCCAGACAGCATCATCGGAAACATGGCGGCCATGTTGGTGGGGTCATGAGGCAGTCCCATGAGGCCAGTGGTGAGTTGGAGAGACTGGAGGCTCTGGAGGTTGTGCTGAAGAGCTTGGAGACTAGGCAGGTCCAGCCCGGCAAGGAGGCCGTTTGTTAGGAGGGGGTTGAGCCCCAGGGCAGCGTTGGAACTGGGACTGGCCATAGTGGCTGCTTTAGCCAATGCATTTTTGGGACGTCGACCTCGTCGACTCACTTCTTCAGGAACGATGGGGCCGGTCAGGATGCGGTCAAACATACTTTCAGGAAGGTAACCCTGGAAACACAAATGAATATTTTATTTAAATAGGCGGAAAAAAAGTTGAATGGTTTCCGTAAGGTTTTTGTAAAATTATAATCATTTTTTAGGGCTGTCATTATTTTAATAACACAATTATCATGGCCAAAAGAATTCACAATAATGCTACAGATATATATTTACTGCTTAAAACTCCCACACTGACAAGCTTACGTTTATGGGTGTGGGTAGAACGTCTCCTTCAACGAGATTTAGTGTGGCAGCAGTAGCTACACACTGTGTAGTTGTCTTCTTTCTGACAGGTGGTAGCCAGCATTACCCAGTGCTGGATTATTTACTATATTATCATATGTGTAGTACTAACACAATATTATTACATTTTTTATATACTATGGTTATTGTCATACCAGTATATTGTGACACGTTTAATTTCTGTTTTTGCACTGTATTTGGAATGGAAAACTCACAGACTGTTTAACAACATCAGCCCACTCTGGTGGGACCCCATACTCTGGATTCTCCTGCAGGAACCGGCTTATATCTTTCAGAGGGGGAGCAAACGCACCACCAATCTGGAACAAAGAAATATAAAACGAGTATTACGAACAACACTCATTAAAGCAAAAAAAAAAAACCACCTCACCTATATCTCATTCTCACCAATACTCACCTTGCGAGCGTTTCGCCGGTTGATGATCTGTACTCGCTCTTCTCCAGTCAGGCTGTTGATGTCAATTTTGTTGGGGTTTCTGCAGCGATGTCTCTTCTGTTTTGGTATGTCATCTTGAAACTGCAGCTTGTTTGCACTCTGCAAAAATGTTGTGATCAGAAACTTATTTTTATGAACAGCTATCTGAAAGGATAACTTTAATTTTTATGGTATTTACAGGAATAAAAGCTCCAACATCTGCCACAAAGCCTGGGTGTTCTTTTAGCCACTGGTCAAGATCTTTCCGTTTTGGCGCATCCTCTCCAGCTAGTCGCGTCCCATCTTTGAGGCTAATGACAGGAACGGGACTATCTGTATCAAGAGTGCTGAGCCCATGAGGTGTGCTCAGTCCAGGGGGAGCAGATGTACCGGCAACCTGCAAATGTAGGTCATGCGTTTGCCATATTAATACTTAAGTGTGCCACTTTCTAGATTTAAAAATATAATAATAATAAAAAAAAAAAGGTCATAAGTGAGTCAAACCTGCTCTGGCATCAAAGGAGGCCCATTTCTGTTCATGAACAGCAGGTCCATCCCCTCCACATTCTTCCGTCGTCCTCTCTTCTTCTTAATTTCGGGCTGTCCATCTAGAACTCCATTCAGTCGCATTTGCTCTGGCAGTACTGCAGTAAGACAAAGAACATGCACTTTTAGTGTCATCCAGCACTGTATGTTGAGTACAGTGTGGTGTGGTTGGAGGGTACAGCAGGTATTTGGTTAAGTATGGTTGTACATTACCTTGTGGATAGCGGTTCTGCATTTTGGTGTAATCTGCTAGGCTGGTATCAGACGCGTTCTGTAATTCTTGTAGCCGGGCTAGGTACTGCTGCTGGGCAAGAGGTCCCTCCTCGCCCTCCAGGGGGCGCTTCAGAGGCAAACCTTGTTTCTGGAAGGTCAGTTTAAGGCTGCCCTCCTGCTTCAGGCCAAAGGTCAGAGGTTAAGGACACAATGCTAACAGGGCAGGTTTTACAGATAAACACACTCATATTAGCTTCTTAAATGACAACAGGTTTTACAAAGATAGGCAGTTTTATTTAAATTGTCTCTAGTGGGTTGAGGTTACACAGGAACACAGTGAAGTCTAAGGGCTTAAAGATGATGCGTGTAATCTTTTTGGTTCACAAATACCTTTTCAATCCTCAGTTTAATGTGCAAAAAAAATACAATCAATAAATTAAGTAAACCATTAATAGGTTAATTCTCACAAGTTGGTTTTATCAAAACATTGCTGTACCTGTTTGAGCATCCTGACCAGTCTGATATATTAGAATATATATATATATATATATATATATATATATATATATATATATATAAAATATTTCAGCCAGAACTATCTGTTCATTAAAAATAGAAATGTATAGTCTCTTATGCTCACCAGCCCTGAATATTTAATAACAAAAGTATAATAAAACAATATAGTAAAACATAATTTTTTTAACTAAGTAATAATTAATATGATGAAAATAATAAAGTATAATGATACAACGACTATGATAAAATGTTTAATACACACTTCCCCTTTAAAGCAAGGATAGAGGACCAAAGCTAAGACACCGGGTTTAGTTTAAATGGGTGAATGTTGCAACTTCAGTGTAGCAGATTTGATTCTGATATAGAAAGCAACAACTCGGGAGAATCTAAACTGAAAATGAAACTAAAACTGAAAAATCAAATGATAGGAAGAAATGAACAAACAAATACTGGAGGAAAAGGGGGGGGGGACTAAACAATAAAAACAAACGAAACATGCCAAGCGCTGCAATGACACCGCAGATCGGCATTTGTGGGGGAGAACGTAAAATAACATACGTCATTGATTTTGACTGAGAACTCCTTTTCTCTGTCTGCATCATGCTTCTTCACCTTTGAACCCTGAGGGGAGGCAGAAGGGTCTTCTGTGAGCGTGGATGTGTTGTCCAGGAGTTTGGTGGTGTAGAAAGAAGTCACGGCATTGCCTTCATATGCACGACGAACTCCTGGCCATTTCCCCTTCAACACTGCCTGACATATACTGTCCAACCGGTTTATCATGACACGGTCCTGCAATGTGTGGACAGTACTGATGTAAGGACATTACAACTAAGTACTGTACTTTAAGCTGGAAAAGCTGGGGTAGAGAAAAACCATGTTCTAAAGCAGAATGTTATTTCTGGATGTTTATAACTTTTTTATAAATGAAATGATACTGTTCTTACAGCGACAGAGACACAGCTAGATACAACTAAGATACAACATTGACCGAGCAAGACAGAAAAGAGGAATTGGCACAAGATGTTGGCCTGGACTGCTTACCTTTGGCCAGTAGGAGGCAGCAAGCATATAACCTCCCAGGAAAGGGTGGGGAGGGTTAGAGATACCGTTGATCACATGACTGTCCTGCAGGTCATCTTGTGTAGTGTTGAGTGAGGCAATGCTGTCTTCGTCAAAGCCTTTAACACTAGGCACTGTTGACGCTACCGGAATACAGACAGACCCATGATCAAGCACACTTTAAACATTATCTATTTCACTTTTTGCAAAACTCAGACTTCGAACCAGAATATCCAGACAACCTACTACATTTGTGAAAATGTACTCAACTTGACCGTCCATATTCAGTGTGATAAATGAACCAGAAACAATATCAGTCTCTTTCTTGACTCATTTGACTAGACTGCCGGACAGGACTTTTTTTTTTCTTTTTTTTTTTTTTTTACATAAAACTGGATTAAAACAAATATTTATTTCTGAGAATACAACAGAATGCCTCTTGCTGAATTTAAAGATGTAATATAATGAGGACATATCGCAGCTTTGTAGCATACTGATGTTTTAAATGCGTATTACATAAAGCTTCACATATTTTAAGAAATAGCAGGCTATGTCCAGTAAATATGCAGTACACTGCAGTATGCACTACTTAAGCCGTTTGCCATTTTAACAAGTGAATATATACATAGTGAATGAAGCATTTCTCTCACTTAAAGGTACCGTATGGAGGATTGACACCGAGTGGTTGAACTAGGTATTGCGGTACAAATTCAAAAATATTGGATAGGGTTTTTTTTTTTTTTTACCAAGCCCCTCCCTTGTGACACACACGCAGGTTGCCAGATTGACAACACCAACAAGAACGAGCGCACTTGATGGTGAATGAAATAAAATACGCTGTACTGGCAACCCCATGAACTTGTTTAAAAAAAAAAAGGGATGGTAAGTTTGGTATTGGTAAGATTTTGAGTATTTTTCAAAGAAGCGGTCATCAAGGTTGTGTTTATTTGATACAAACAGTAAAAACAGTATTACAATTCAAAATAACCATTTTATAGTTGTTATTTATTCCTGTGATGGTAAAGCAGCTATTTCTTCAGTGTCACATGATCCTTCAGTAATCGTTCTAATATGCTGATTCGGTGCTCAAGAGACATTTCTTATCACTATTATCTAGTTATTTTCTACAGTTGTAGAAAGTCTACAACATACTATTTAAGTTAATCAGATAACTTACTGTTCTTTGGTACCTCCTCACTGTCACTGTCTTCTGAAGATGAGGAAGACGATGAAGACGAAGAGCCTGAAGAACAGGAGGAAGACGAGGAACTGGATCCAGACCGTGATGAAGACAAGGATGAGGAAGAAGATCTTGATGAAGAACTCGACGAAGAGCTGGACGAGGAGCCATCCGAGTCAGATCCCGACCCCCTCCTGGCCTCTCTGCGGCTCCGCTTACTCAGTTTCTTCTGTTTTCGAGTAACTGAGTTTGGAGTTAGCGGTTTAGTTCTGGCTGCTACCATCCGGCTCTCGTTCTCTCCCGCTTTGGGGATGTCATCTTTCTCATCCACTCCTGAAGGTGTTGGTGGTCTGATAGGTTGTGTCTCCATCTTGGGAAATTGTTCTCCACTCTCTTCCTCTCCCTCTGACAGTGGCTCCTCCTTTAGTTCAGTTTGGTTTTGGAGGGGTGAAATAGGAGCCTCTTTAGCCTGGATGTGCTGGAGGGGGGTTGGGATGTGACATTGCCCCAGTGAAGGTGTCTGATTCTGGGCTTGGACTTGTGCTGCACTTCCCTTGTTCTGGCTGTAGTTCCTCTGTGCCACCATAAAGCAGAGCTCCGGGTCGCGGAGGATATGGTAGTCTGTTCGGCTGACTCCATGTTTGGCTGCCCCAAGAAGAAGATCGCGATCATGGGATCCTGTTTCCCACCACACTGGAAGATCCGGTCCTGGCTGGCACAGTGCAAGACGCTCATAAAGCTGCGGGTGACGCAACACCTGTTCTCTTATCTTCCGCAGCAACTCCACTCTGTATAAGGTACGGGAGGCACGCTCCTCTGTGATAGGTTGAATAGCAAGAGAGGAATCCACCATATCTGAGGAGAGAGTAGACAAAAACTGATGATGAACTAGTACAGCAGACTTGCTTTGGCAGACTTGAATGAAAACCAATTTAAGTGTGCGTGCATGTTTGTGGCACTGACCTCCCTCTATAGCAGGAAGGCGGCAGACTCTCCTGCACATGGCAATAAAGGCACACAGGTACTTGTGTAGACTCTCGTCAGTTTTCTTGTGCAGTCGAGCCATGGCTCTGAACTTGGCCCAGTCAAAACAGCCCAAATCTGGATCAAACACTACCCCAAATGTTGAAACCACACGATAGAAATCTGCCTCCTCTCTACGCGTCCACCTATTGAAAAATGAACTTCAGGTTTATATTTGCCTCCTTTTCACCTTAAACGCAAGTCATGGATTCAAGATATTGAATCAAACAGCTTTTTCTAGGTCACATGATCTCAAGTGGGTTTACATCATTTTACACATATCTGTCAAGCATTATTCAGCAGAAAAACAAACCTGTGCATTCTTAAGTCAAATTAAAGCTGGAATACACTATATGACTTCTAAAATCTGAAGAGATTTTAAAACACAACATCAAATAGATGTTACAGAGAAAAACTGGGCATTAAACTAAACTAAGGATGACACACTACCAAGCTTTCAAGCTTTTCCAAACACAACAATCTCACACAGAAACATGCACCTCATGGCTAGGAGAAACATGACAATGAAAACAATGCATTCTGAAATCGGCTCAAGATATCAAACATGTCTGATATCCTCCGACTGGATGGAAACATAGTCTTAAGCCAAAAAAAAAAGAGAGAGAGAGAGAGACTATAACCATCATACGCTATGTGATTATCTGTGAAATCTGTCAACTCTAGCTGCCAAATATCTGCAGACTGGCTCAGACACACTTCACATAAAAAAACAAAAACAAAAAAAAGTAGTGTATTCCAGCCTTTACAGCTGATGCTAACAAAAATCTCTCACCGTTGTTGTCTTTCAATTTTAGCAGCAAGTTTGGGACTGAGTGTGTCGCTGAGCGTTGGAGGCAGAGGGTAGAGGGTAGGGGTCATGGCCTGCTGTGTCTGGTGGATCTGAAGTATCTGTCTGCTCTTGGTGAAGCGCTGAGACGCGGTGATCAGACGCCGCAGTCGGGCAGTCAGCACAGAGGGTGAGGGCCAGTACATCCCTGAGCCAGCACCCAGAGTCCCACCGCCACCGTCTAAAACAGAACCTCCTTCTGCACAAACAATGACTTAATATTAACTTATTAGGGGTTTATTTATAAAAGGGAATGAGAATCACTATTTAATACTATAGTTTGTCAATACCTCCGCCTATATCAGTGATGACCAGCTCCCCTGGGGAGGAAGCATCATCCTAGAGGTAAGAGCACATGTTAAATCATAGTTCAACACTATAACACACACACACACACAAACAAAACACAAAGAACACCCTAATTATTATTATTTTTTAACTTAAAAAAAATCTAATCTGCTACACTTTTAATTTTAACTAAATTCTAATTGAAGTAGCACACAGATTTAGAAAAAAAAGTATAAAAAAAATTCAAATAACGGTTTACAATGTTTATGAATGAAAAACAGTTTGTAACAGTATGTTTTAGTATGAATTATTGTGTATGTTACCATAAACACTACATAATACTTTCAGAAACATTTTTTTCCTGACATGTTGGTGTTATATCTTTCATGTTATAAGTTGCACTGAGCACTGAGTAAAATACAGCTGGATAAAACAAAAATTGTGTCCATCTTCATTTCAGGCTGCAAAGCAACAAAATGTGATTATTTTAAAGGGGTGTTCAACACTATATTCTTTTCTATAATCACTGTGTATGTGTGTGTGTGTGTATATATATACATATATATATATATACATATATACATATATGTATATATATATACATATACATATACATATACATATATATATATAACATAATTCCTCAAATAAAAACCAGTAGTCAAATAAACGCCGGGCCTCTTATAATGGTCAGGGGCGTGGTCAACACGGACAAATAAAGGCCGGTCTTAAATAAAGGCCGGGGGAAAATTTGTGCAGCAGAGCCAGATAACGAAAGTACACTCCCACTGCCAGAGCATTTCTCGTTCTCGAGTCAAGACCGGTTGCATCGGTTTTCGGATCACCAGTACACTGAACCGAGAAGCGTTCCTGTCAGACGCGTCCGATTCGAGAACCGAGGAGCTGATGATACTGCGCATGTGTGATTCAGTGTGAAGCAGACCGACACACAGAGCGTCTGAACTGAACTGATTCTTTTGGTGATTGATTCTGAACTGATTCTGTGCTAGTGTTATGATCTCTGTCCACTGGAACGCTATCACTTTTAATTAAAAACGTGTTATTTAAAACAATTACATATCAAACAGATGGAATTAGAAATAAAGGCCTGCCTCTAATAAAACCTTCTGCAGTTCAGGTAAATAAAGGCCCCGGCTATATATATATATATATGCTAGTAGTTAGGCGTGTTAGGCGTTAACATGCTGCGTTAACGGGAGACTCTAATCGGGTGATAAAAAAAAATTGCCGTTAATCTATTCTCAAAGTTTGGTTGACAGCAGGGTCTATACTAGGCGAGCTATGATGACTTGAAGAGCTATGAAGAGAAATTAACTAAGAGACATGAACCAAGAGAAAACATTACCGTCTACAGCCGCGAGAGGACACTCTGTGCTGCTCAGTGCTCCTGTAGTCTACACTGAAGACATAAAGCGCCCTCTCGAAGCTGTAGACGGTAATGTTTTCTCTTGGTTCTTGGTTCTAAATAAATGCGACTTATAGTCCAGTGCGACTTATATATGTTTTTTTCCTCATCATGACGTATTTTTGGACTGATGCGAAAAATACGGTAATTATTTGGTTTCTGTACCTTGACACCTACAAACTTGAAAAAAAAACTTAAACATTGTGTAAATAGCACAAATTAAAAAAAAAAAACGAACATACAAATTAAACAATTTCAAACAGGGCCCACTGGTACAACCTTCACAGGGTCCCCGCTGACCCCAGCTACAGCCCTGCTCACGCCAGTTTCACACATACTCCGTCTGCAGTGCATATGCAGTCCGTGTGCGTTACGTATGTGGTGCAGCATGGACTTGATGTGCTTTCAAACAGGACGCGTTTGCAGTTCGCTGCTCGGTATGTAAACGATCGCTGCACTGCTGCAGACGCAAAGCTCCTGGAACGCAACTGGAATCCGTTAACATGGGTGCGTAAAAAATATGCAACGCATACGTACTGCAGACGGAGTATGTGTAAAACAGGCATAAGGTTGTTTGCACCTTGTGCAATGTGGAATTAGTTTATAGCTTTTTCCAAGCACTTTGTGATGCATTTTGGAAACAGGAGATGAGCCTCTTTTCTAATGCACCACCTAGCTTGATAAACCCCTTCTCAAAGACTTACTGTATGTCAATTTTATTTGGGTAACACACATATGCTGAATGCCTTCGGCAGAATTGGAATGAGCCATTTAAATCTAGATTAATTTCAAGATCACAGTGGATTAATCTAGATTAAAACAAATAGTCTATGTCCACCACTATGCCCATATATATATATATATATATATATATATATATATATATATTCCATGTATATTATATGCAGATTTATATATAAAAAGTTAAAGTATTCTACAGCATTCTACAAATCAGGGAACAAATAGGCAGCTATTTATTTACAAAACATTATTTTGGACTAATAAATACCTGTTTTGTGACTGTGTTTACGGAATTGAAACTACATTACTCTTGTGTGCAGGGCCAATTCGATTCCAATTCTAACTCATGAATTGAAAAGACAACCAATTCTAAACTTCACATATCCCTGAAGTCACACTAATTGGCATTCGTTGAGCTCCTGTATGCACTTGTGTGTGTAACAGTCTTATCAGGCCCAGTTCTCTCTCTTCCAATTGCATACCTCCATATCATCCTTCAGCAAAGCTGGAGCAGGCTTATACTCAGGGTCATCCACATCTCTGCACAAACAGATAACACACACACACATAAACAAAAACAGTTTACAGTTACTGCAGGCAGAAACTGATAAAAGACTTCTTCTATCTGTCTGAATGGAGCACATGTTTGTGCCTCTTACCCATCCATAAAGTCATTTCCTCTCTGCTCAGCAGCGATGGCCTTCTCGTCTGGCCGCCCAACCTTGTCTAAGAAACACAGCGCTGGATCTGCACGAATAGTGTTGTACTTCTCATAACCTACAAAACAAAAACAGCCATTAGATAAATGTGTGTACCCACACATAAAGCCTTGAGCGCAGCAGAGCTGATCCGACTCACCATGCTTAAAGACTCCTAACAGCAGACATTTGTCCGAGAGCATGTCCCACCACAGAGCAGGCATCTCTGAATGATCCGGCTCAGGAACCCAGATCTCTATCTCACTGAGAGACAGCAAAACAAACATTTCTGCCATTACCAGCAGTAACCTGCTATACACTTTAGTCCACGGTAGTTAACATTTTGGATTTTGGAACAGACCACAATTTAAGTCTGATATTTTAATTTGCTGAACTTTTTTTGGTGAACCATTCCTTCAAATGTAGATATTGATATTGCATGAGTGCATTCCTGAAGTTTCCTCAGTAGAACAGCAGATGGCGCTTCAATGTTCCTCTTATTGAACAAACTGGCTTAAACTGACTAACACTGGAGGAGTTCAATGAGGATCTATTTATAATCCTAAAATCTAAAGAGATCTATGATACACAAGAGAATGTCTTGTGAAATCTTTATATTTTAAGATTTTGATCAGTTTTATGTAGATTAAAATTAAATTCAAATTACCAGCATGTAAAAAAAAAAAAAAAAACTTCTACCACTGCTGGTATTACAGATGCACACGCTCCGCTCAAGTGTGTTGGTTTCCCAGACTAGTGAAAGTGATGAGAGGGTTCATGACAATTCTTACCTGACATCTGCCCCATCCAGTACTTTTTGGCAATGTCCCCCGATCACCTCTTGTTTCAGATAGTACAGCATTCTGACCCTCAGCAGAACCCTGCCACACAGAGACAGACAAAATATATGTATATATTTTAAAGAAATTAACAGCTGATCGAAAGTGAGAATACATTTATTTTAAAACATTTAGATTTACATTTCAAATGAATGCTTTGAACTTTATATTCATCAAAGAGTCCTTAGAATTGTAACTATTAATAACACTGACAATAATAATAAATATTCTTGGGCACCAAATTCGCTTTTTCAAATGATTTCTGAAGAATCATGAGACACTGAAGTAATTATGCTGAAAATCCAGCTTTGCCATAACAGATGTAAATTGCATTTTAAAATATTTCGAAAAATAACATGTATTTTCAATTGTAATAAGTATTTCACAAAATTACTTTTAGGTATTTTTGATCAAATAATTGTAGCCTTGGTTAGCATAAGACCTCTTACAAAAACATAAAACAACTGGCTTATGTGTATGATTTGATGTAAAATGCATTGCCATATGGCTAGTGTTAATGAGTGCTAACACATACAGCCTTTTCATTTTTTTTTATGAAAGTCGCTTCAGAGAACATGCATGAAAGTAAGTGTTGGCAATGTAACTGTTAAAAAATAAAAATAAATAAAAGGCTTAAAAAAACATACAAAATTGTGTTTTATGAAATTCAGGGGTGTAGGTTTAGGTGTAGGATTGGTGTAGAACGATAGAAAATACAGTTTGTACACTATAAAAACCATTATGCCTACTGAGAGTCCCACAAATGCAAGTATGCATATGTGTGTGTGTGTGTGTGTGTGTGCGTGTGTGCATGTTAAACAGGAGTTTTCTTAACAATAGGGAACTTTCTCCAATGGCAGAGAGCCCTGAATGCACAGCCAGCCTTACAGTAATAAACTCTCTCTAAAAAGTGAAAGTGAAGTGACATTCAGCCAAGTATGGTGACCCATACTCAGAATTTGTGCTCTGCATTTAACCCATCCGAAATGCACACACACAGAGCAGTGAACACACACACATACACTGTGAGCACACACCCAGAGCAGTGGGCAGCCATTAATGCTGCGGCGCCCGGGGAGCAGTTGGGGGTTCGATGCCTTGCTCAAGGGCACCTAAGTCGTGGTATTGAAGGTGGAGAGAGAACTGTACATGCACTCCCCCCACCCACAATTCCTGCCGGCCCGGGACTCGAACTCACAACCTTTCGATTGGGAGTCCGACTCTCTAACCATTAGGCCACGACTTCCCAAAAAACACACACACACATCCTGGTCCAGAACAGTTCATTTATCAAAGCACAATCACACAGCTTTATTTATAGCGTGACACGATGTACAACACTGGCTGCTTTCTAATGCAAGAGTTGTTAAGCATTTGTAGTCAAGAGTGGGGACAGTCAGACAGTTTTGATAGTGAGTTTGACAACTAAAGTGTCAAGAACTGAAGAGCGTGACCTGAAGGCACCCCATCTTCCACTCCCTAAGAGAAAACCCCCTGAACAAGTCTGTGAGAGTGGGCTTTACCAGAATAAGATCACAGGGCGAAAACGGGAGATTCCCTTCTATCACTGCATCACACGCTTCCCCCAGAGTAAGAGATATCCATCTCATGAGGCGTTCACACGTAGCCGAGTGGCTGTGTGGTTGAAAGTGGGTGTCGCTGCTGCTTTATGGCCTAACGTTATTGGTGAGTTGCACAACAGATGTAACATAAATGGGATGTACTGATGGTAAAATTAAGACCAGGAATAAGTGTTCTTGCTGCTAAACTATTTTCATCACCGACAATAGTTAGAAAGTTAATTTCTTGAGCACCACATCAGCAGGAGTAAATCACATTTTTCTAAAATATTAAGATGGTTAACTTTAATCACTTTAAATTGTAATAATCTTTTACAATATTACTGTATTTTTGATCAAATAAATGCAACACTAGTAGACATAACAGGCTTCTTTCAAAAACACTATTTTATTGACCCCAAATATTTGGTGCATCAGACATTAGCGTCTATCAGGGTTCCTCAAATCTTGTCCTGGAGGGCCAATGCACTGCAAAGTTTATCTCCAACCCTGATCAAACTTACCTACCTGTGATTTTCTAATGATCCTTAAGACCTTAAATAGCTAAACTCTGCAGGAAAGTGGACCTCGTGGGCCAGATTTGAGGATCCCTGGTGTATATTGTGCTCGCAATGCCATACTCACTTGTTGCAGTGGTGTTTCAGGTGTTTCTTGTACCCATCATCAGACAACATGTGTTCTGGGTTGTGTTTCCGGATCCACTCTGCCTTCTGGATATCAAATGAGCTAGACTGAGTCTTCATCTTCTTTCCTTTTCGGCCTCGTGGTACTGGAGTCGACAAACCTGCGCAAGTCACATCAACAGAATCTAAATGATGTCACGCTTCATAAACAAACATTCATCCTGACTGGATCAAAATGCAAAAGGTAACTGAATTTCTAACAACGCTCCAGTCCTCATACCCAAATGGTTCTGAAGTTCCTTAGTCCTGCCGTCCTCTGTGGGAGCGATCAGATCCCACATGAAGCTTTTAATTTTATCATCTCCACGGTAATGAACGAGGCAGTATGCCAGGAGTGCTCTGCATATACACTCCACATCATTCTCGCTCAGCTGTCGCTTAAAGCGCCCGTGAGCCAGGATATCCTTCCAGCGGCCCCACCTGTGACCACAGAAACAAATTCAGTGGTCCGTCATTTCATCTAGTGTCAAGAACTCTGCCTGAGAAGAGTCATACTTTCTATATTGGCATAGTTTGTATAAAGTTTATTTATATAGTGTATCATACGTATAGTATGCAGCACAATGAACTTTTATTCGGCAAGAACATTAAACGGATCAAAAGTGATAGTAAACCCCCTAAAAAGTTACTATTTCAAAGAAATGCTGTTCTTTTGAACTTTGCATTTACCAAAGAATCGCGAAAAAAAAAAAAAAGTATCACGGTTTCCGTTAGACAGTAAGCATAAGAGACATCTTTCAACAACAAATACCTTAACCACTCCTCTAACTTTTAAACATATATATGTATGTGTATATATAGATAATGCACTGGCATACAGCAAAACTGGTATCGGTAGACCGCTAGCCATCACTCACCCATACACCAACAGATTTTTCTCCACGCGGAAGCACTCTGTGCGGCCATAGCTGTTGAGGCGTTCATGTGGCCGGCGGAGTTTGGGTTTGTCATCTCCGCTACTCTCCCCTTCAGAGAGCTCGGCCAGCTCGTCCTTAGTAGCACTGAACGGCCGGGTCTGTTTCCTGACACGAGGGGTGTCGATCACCAGACTGTTCTGAAGCAAAACCGCAACAAAAGACAACGGTTAAAACAAAACCACTGACCCACCTTTACTGAGAACAGTGCTATGCATTTAAATGAGGCTAACCGCATTCACTAAAACTGATGTTTGCTTTCAATCACTGTGCAGAAACTTCCAACTAAAATACAGAGGAGCCCACAGAAAACAGTGATTGAGTTATTTCAGAGTACATTACATTAAATACCAATCATGTTAACCAGCATCCTGTCATCTCTTACAGCAATGCCTCTCGTTTCTGGGGGTTTTCCCATCAGCCAGTAAATCAAAGGAGCTTTCAGTAACTTGATTCTTTAGTTTTGTAACAGATGTCTACGCAGAATCTGTAGTTCTCAAAGTAATCCTGGCACTGGAGAGTCAGCCAGGAAGATATGCGGGCTTCTCTTCTCTGCTCTACTGTTTTTGTGGAACTTACTCTGCCATTGACTGTATCCATGTCGATCTCTGCTTTCTTGGCCCACTTGTCCCAGAAGTTGGGGTCATCCAGAGAGATGTCTGTTCTGTTCCCTGAAGCTACAAAACTGGCCTGTGAACACAGCAAAACCAAAGAGAACAGCATGTTAATGCACAAGTACATACAGAATTAAGGCTGTAAAATAATGGCGAAAAAATTAATTACATTCCAGTATTTTTTTTCCTCTCTGATTATTATTGTGATATTAAATAGGAATTTATGAATGACTTCAACAGATATATTTCTGTAAATATTACATAAGTGTAGAATTACTGGGATGTTTTTCTTTTATTTTTATTCAATTTTAATTAGATATATTATTACTATTATTATAATATTATATATTATTACGATTGTAATACTACTTTTGTACTATAACACATAAAATTGAGTATTTAATAAAAAGTAAAATAATAATAATTTAATAGAATGTCTGAGGAATTACAATACTAATAATTATGTCTTAATTTTGTCTTTTTTAAGCTTTAATTTTGGCAGAAAACCCAGGGAGCCCATTAAGCTTCTCCTACATTGTTTGATTTTCGTTTGATATATCTGCAGCCTTTAAAAGAATGCCATCTGAAAATTGCTTTTATTAGAGAAGATGTAAGAAAACATTTTGATCAACACTTTTAAACATAAGAATTAAAAGATGAAAAAAAAGAAGCTGACCTTGGCAAAGGTGGAGCCCCGCCCCTCAGATTCAATAGTGATGGTCTTGGTTCTGCGTTGCAGGATTTGGTCAATGTCCTCTTCACAAAATTTAGCCCCCTCATCTTCCTCATCCATGATGGCACCATAAGCTCCACGCCGAAGAAGGTCCTCAATCTCCTTCTTAGAGAGCTGCTGCTGCATCTGCTAGAGAAGGAGAGTGAATGAAACCAGACAATACATATTAATGCATACCAGTACAAATAAATAAATCAGTCTACCCCACCAATTATGCAAATTTCTATGTAGAGAACAACAATGTAATGAGGGAAAAAAAAAATCCTGGTACATGGGTGACATTTAATGTCTTACCCCTCCTCCTCTTAGACTGTTGTCTCGTCCGCTCATGCTTTGAAGCACCGCTTTATCCAATCCCAGCTTCAGACTGGCTCTATCGAACATCTCTCGCTCATATGAGTTACGTGTGATTAGTCGATATACTTTAACTGCTTTATCCTGACCAATCCTGTGGCAGCGAGCCTGAGCCTGTGGATATGACAAGATGAAAAAGGAATATGAGCCATCAAGAACTTCTACAAATTTACTATCAAGTGTGTGTGTGTGTGTGTGTGTGTGTGTGTGTGTGTGTGTGTGTACCTGCAGGTCATTCTGAGGGTTCCAGTCAGAATCAAAGATGATACAGGTGTCGGCAGCTGTGAGGTTAATACCGAGCCCACCTGCTCGAGTACACAGCAGGAAGACGAATCGATCCGAGTCTGGTTTACTGAAACGGTCTATTGCTGCTTGACGGAGGTTCCCACGTACACGGCCATCAATCCGCTCATAGAGGTATCTGAAAAAGGTCAGTTGGACATAGACATTACAGATCGATGTACTTTATCCAGCACTTCCACACAGTATTCCACACAGCAATCATAACCATTTAAAATAACCGTTTTATATTTGAATATATTTTAAAATGTCATTTATTTCTGTGATTTTCAGTAGCCATAGTCCTCAGTGTCACATGATCTTTCAGAAATCATTCTAACATAAGATTTCAAGAAACATTTCCTATTATTATCAATGTTTATTTCAATGTTGTGCTGCTTAATATATTTATGCAAACCGTGATACATTTTTTTTTCAGGATTTTTTGATTAATAGAAGGTTCAAGTCAACAAGAACTTATTTGAAACATAAATCATTACAATAAACATTACTTTGGATCAATTTTTTGCATTCTTGCTGAAGGACTACTTTCTTTGTTTTTTTACAAAATAATAATAAAAAATAAAATAATAAAATCTTACTGACTCCAAATTGAACAGCGGTACAAATACGCTACAGTCAAAACATTCAGATAATCCTATATATTACGAGTTTCATCAATACAAATACAAAAGCTGAATCAGCATCTGTGGCACAATGTTGATTTCCCATGAGCAATGTTGCATTAGTATGTCCCTAGCTCACTCCTTAAACTCTTATGAACTTCCTGCTTTCTCTGAACCACTTTGGCCAGATCTGTGCCTGTGGGACTGTGTGCATGATGTGAGATCCCTAGAGTGTCTGTGTCCTGCAGCACCCTAGCTGCATCAGCCAACATACACAGCACTTAGTTTGTTAACAGTGCACTGTACACACATCTGTACACACTGCTAGACTGTCACAGACGAGCTGAGGCAAGAGAAAAATGAACGAGGCAGGAATTAAGGAAAGAATCTAATCCTAGACACCGCATAAAGTGGTAACGGTAACATAATATTGCTGATGCAAAATGGATCAACAGCAGAGAGCTCTGTATAAAGGACCAGAGAGATAAGGAACGTGAACACAACTCATACCAGGGTAAGCAAAATGTGGCATTGAGCTTATGTTAAAAAAGCTAATTTGATTGCTTGTTGAAAGTGCATATATGCACTGTAATGTATCTAAAACAAATACAGTAGAGTGGGATGTCACAGTCTGCAGTTAAACCCCATGAACTCGGCAGGGACAAAATGAGAGCCATTTACACCAATGAAATACACCTCCCCTTACAACTACAATACATTCTGTGTGCTGTAGGATGGTGTACACTCTCTGTTTTCGATTCTCACCTTTTTTGGATGAGGTAGTCTTCCAGAATGTCCAGGCAGCGCACCATCTGAGAAAAGATGAGCACTTTGTGTCCACCGGCCTTCATCTTGGGGAGCAGCTTGTCAATGAGAACGAGTTTACCTGCTGACTGAATCATAGCCTGCAGGTGGAAATCTACAGATGTGGGGCTATACACGTCCTTGAAGTCCTCCAAGATCTTCTCCTCGGCCCCTAGAAGCGAAGAGAGAAGGACAGACTTCTTAGGACCTTGCCTTATGTGGACTTGTTGTGGTTTTGACAGCAGTTGGGGTTTGTGTAGCTGTACCTTTGATGAGGTAGGGATGGTTGCAGCATTTCCGCAGTTCCATCATGGTGTTGAGCAAGTTTGGGACGTTGGCTTGGCCAGCTCCTTTAGCCAGGAATGAGAAGTTCTTCTCCAGTATGGCGCGGTAGTATTTCTTCTGGATGTTGGTGAGCTCCACTTCAATGATGGTCTCTTCTTTAGGGGCCAACTTCTTCTCCACGTCTTCCTTAAGACGCCGCAGCATCATTGGTTTTAGGATGGCCTGGAGTTTCTGGACCTGCATGTACATGCATTTACAAATGGAGAAGAGTAAAACATACAGAACATCTATTTGAATTCAAATACAGTAATATATAATGTATACAAATAGAGCACCTGCTCCTCAGTCTTAAGGTCTCCAAAT
The DNA here is from genome assembly GCF_963082965.1 of Carassius carassius. NCBI lineage: Eukaryota > Metazoa > Chordata > Actinopteri > Cypriniformes > Cyprinidae > Carassius > Carassius carassius. The sequence continues at coordinate 22,570,408 of NC_081756.1, read as the reverse complement.
TCCTGCATGAAGGTGCTTTCAGAAGGGAAGCGGGTCGGCTCCAGGAAGTGCAGCAGACTAAAGAGTTCCTCTACTGTGTTTTGTAGTGGAGTGCCCGTCAATAATACCTTATGTTCCTAAGAGGTCAAAAGATATCAAGTTAAAAACATAGGGGAAAAAAGGGCATCTGTGATAAATGTTAAATATTAGCATAATGATGTCTTATTTATACCAGACTCATAAGTTTGAAGCCCTCCAAAAGCTTGCAGTTTTTATTTTTGAGCCGATGGGCTTCATCAATGATGACACAGCGCCAGTCTATTGCGTTAAGTACTGGACAGCCTCCCAATATCATCTCAAATGTTGTAATGACTGCCTGAAACCGGTAAGCACCCCTTATCACACGACCCTGTATGAGAGAAAGAGAGATAATAAGTGCCAGCAAACATTTCCATGGTTTGTTTTTTTTGTGTGTGTGTGCTCCCTGAGGTTTTGCATGATACACCACTATTCAGTTTGTTTTTTTTTTTTTTTTTTATCATGTATTTCAGTATTTATAATGATACGGGTATTTTTGCAGGAAATTCTACAAACATTAATATATATATATATATATATATATATATATATATATATATATATATATGAATTACATATATACATATTTATTTTATTTTTTTTATTTTTTTATAATGCACTTAATTTATAAAGTTTTAAATTCATGGTAATATTTCCTTTTTTTTCCCCTCAGAACTTGATGGATGCAAACCACGTGGTAAAAACAATTTTATAAAATGGCATGATGCAAACTAAAAGAAATTATTATGCATTACAAGTTAACTTATCATTAGTTGTACAATTTACATGATTTACAATATAAATTCTGACCAGATAAGCAGTTGCTATTGTGAAAAAGTTGATATAAAAAACGCTGACCCCACAGTTAAATTCTATATTAATGCAACAGTTTGCAATGTTTCTCCATCTATTATTTCTTCAAGATATTATTACTTGATCTTCACTGGTAGTTATGCAATTATATCCACTGTGGCATTAGCAATACAATCTGACAACTTCACAATTACATTTAGTTTGAAAAGGAATAAAATAACCATAATTAAGTTGAGGCTTGCTTTTCCCCTCTCTATCTTTCTCCTTTACAAAACATAATACTAAAAGGTAGCCAATTCAAAAGCCTTGAATTTCAGTTAAGAGGTCTAGATTAATGCGAAGCTGTGTGTGTGTTTGAGTGTGAAATCTCACCTGAGCATCTCTGAAATACATTTCATACTGCTGGAGCATCTGTCGGCTGACCACACTGCCATGGTACACGATGATGTTGAGTTTGGTCCAGGTTCTGAACTCTCTCTCCCAGTTAGCGATGGTAGAGAGAGGAGCGATGATGAGGAAAGGCCCCTTGATCCCTATGCGATACATCTCTTCCAGAAATGTGATGGACTGGATGGTTTTTCCTAGACCCATCTCATCCGCAAGAATACAGTTACGCCTGCAAATTGAGACAGAGGGGCATCAGAGTACCCTTTTTTACGTTTTTGCTTTTTTAATATTCACACACACAAGATACCAGGTTAAATTCCAAGAGTAGGTGTAAAATTGATTAAAAAAAATGAAATAAAAATAGCAAAAATCACCATATTAGACACAATTTCTGTTGAAATGTAGTGCTACCTGTGGCACAAACACAGTCACGTAATACAACAGTGAGCATCGTCTACAGAATAATTTTATATTATAGTAACACCTAAATGATGTTCAAATTAGGTTTGTAAATTAATTTTGTACAAAAGAATCAGCCAGATGAGTTGCTGGAAATAAAATCCTTTAATTAATTCATTATCTCGTTGATGCTCTCAATGCTGTATGAAGTGTGAATAGTAGATTAGCTTTCCAGCACACTCAATGCACACAGCTCTTCATTCAATGATCAATCTACACAAAAACACAAAGTCTATAAGAAAAGCCATGCATTCATTAGCCCACAATGAAAAGTACACTGGCGTTATGATTGTGAGGAATAAAAGAAGATATTTTGAAGATTGCTGGTAATCAAACAGTTGGTGGTTCCCATTGACGTCCATAGTATTTCTTTTCCTTCAATATCTTCTTCTTTTATGTTCAACATAAGAAAGCAACTCATATAGGTTTGGAACAACATGAGGGTGAGTAAATGATGACAACATTTTCATTTTTGGGTGAACTATCACTTTAACTGAACTAAATGATTTTTATTACTATAAAAAATCAAAACGACGGTGGTTGGCGTTGCAGTGGTGGTCAAGTGACGTAACCCCTGCTGCAGCTTAACACCGGTAACACTGACTATCGCAGCTAGCCTAAAGTACAGCATATGATGCTGTCCCACTCAGTAGTTTTATTGACATATATGGGGAAGGTTAAAGAGGAAGAATCCCTGTGTCAGGGCTGAGCATTCACTTACCTGTTGTACCAGTTGAAGAGAAGCCAGTTGACCCCCTCCAGCTGGTAATCCCTGAGACAGTTTCCATTACAATACTCTCGGGACTGCTCCCGCTTCTTCCAGTGACTCGCCGGTGGACGTTCCTGAGAATGGATTCAGTCAATGGTATTCAAGCACCAAAACTTGGATTATGCACACTAACTACCTGCAGTACAGTTTAACCAGGCACTATTTGCTCTGCAACACCAAATCGGCATGCATATTTAAATACTTTGCAGTGCAAACATTTCTCCTTTATATAGAAATTATAGATACACCCTAAAACAGAAGTTTGTGTACAATTTCTAGTGAATATGGCAACAGTAATTCAACAAATGATGGAGAAGTGAGTATTATGTATCCAGTAAAGCACACTTTAGGCATGTTTAAGAGTCGTTTTAGGTCCCTGGAACTCAGAGGCAATTACATCTAGAACGAGGAATGTATGGTGAATACATTATTTAAAAAATAACATAGTATCTTATGCTCACCAAGGCTGCTTTTACTTGATCGAAAGTACAGTAAAAACAATAATACTGTAAATATATAACTGGAATTTAAATTTTAAAATGCAACCATTACTTTAGTCTCCAGTGTCAGCAGTGTCAATGGTATTAGAGGGAGCAAGAGAGAGAGACGGTCTCACCACTCTGTTGGTGTGTGGTTTTGCTGCCTGCAGCTTTTTGAACTCTTTGATCTTAGTCTGGTCTACATCTTCCTTCAGCTCCCATGTGCTGTCCTCATACGGCAATGAGCACCATTTCACCAGGTAATAGACCACCGGCTACACATGCACACAAAAGAGACTTACACAAAATGCACTGCCAGGAACTACAGAGAGAGTGCTAACTGCACTCACACACACGATTCACAGAGCAATGGCTACCTCTCCGGTGTCCTTGTCCTCACAGTATGAGACCTCGAGAACTCGGTCCACTTCTACATAGTCAGGATTGAATGGTTCCTCCTCCATCTTAAACACACACGTACACATCATTAATGATTACACAGAAATCCGGCGTGTCTCCCCAGCGATTATTATTACTAAATGACATGACATTTAACCTGAAAAGCATCATACAAAATATTTCTTGTGAGAACACAGTGTTTGCTGAAGTTACGAACAAACATAGGCATTCTTACATCAGCAAAGAAGTGTGCTTTCTGCGCCTGTTTGATCTTGAAGCGCTTGATTTTCTGCTGGATCCTCTTGTCCTTCTCTAAATGCTGCTCCGTCGCCCACTCACAGTGAAGATATGAGCTACAACAGACCCAAGTTCACATAATCACTGAATGGCCCTTACGCATACGCTAAATTATGCGTGCTCATCAGCACATGAATAAATTGGTCCCTGAGCTGCTCCTGGTTATTAGCAATATAAAAAACTTTTTTTTTTTACAGCCTGAAAGCTAACAGAGAAAACTGTTAAAGCTGACCAAAGCAGTGCCTAATTGACTTACTAGTTTTTGTACTTGACATAATACTCTTCGGTTTCTACCATCAACCCAGGAGACACCTGTTGAATGAAGAATAAAAATAATATTATATTATAGACGTAAATAGTAAAATAGTTCATTTTTCCCAATAAACGTCCATTATTCTCGGCTGATAAAGAACAGTGTGTAGATTTGTTTCACTACAATGATTGAAATCATATCTAGAATGTGTCTAATGTTTGTTTGAATATTACAGACCTGCTTCGAGTGATCCTATCTCAAGTGGTCAGTGCTCAATACAGGTGTAAACACTGGTCTAAAATGTTCTATGACTGAATGATTGAAATCATATTTAGAGGAAGTTGAAAAAGTGATCATGTCACCTCTGCATCTAATCAGTGCCCTAATGTTTCCTAATGAAATCTGAAAAAGCCCTATACATATACATGCCTCACAGAGCATGTTTCAGTGACACAGATAGCTCGCTTGGGATAGAAGCATTTGCCCATGTAGAAGCATTAAAACTATGAGCATTCTGTGGGAAATGTCACATTTGAGGCAAGATTAAAATTGCAGTATATTTCAGAACAGCTATGCACTAAAAGTTCTGTTGCCCCCACCCCCCTTGACTGTGCTTTATCTTTATAAACATGCAATGTGATGTACATAGTACAAATTAGTACAATTAGAGATGCAATCTTATCACAACTGGTCACAGGAAGTGCATCATGTGTAGTGCCATGTGCAAACAGGCCATAATTGAATAAAAATGCATGAGCTCTAAAAATGAATAAGAACTTAATAAAACATAGAAATTGTGAAACTCTTACCTCTTTATTCACCACACGAGATGCCATAATTTTATCAACCACAGCAGCATCTTCATCAGTCGGGTTCTCCTATACACCAATATAAACCAGATCAGAGACTCTTAATGTGAAAACATCCACTACATCCCTCAAACACACACACACACATATATATATAAAATGATGAACTGGCTTTTCTCCTTCTAAACATATCATATTATATTCAAGATCAGAGAACTGCTTGAGCATGCTGGGATACAACATAAGAAACAAGTCTGTGTGCTGTTAACTGCAGTGAGATTGTATGTTCTCACCACAAACAGTTGCACTGCAGGCTGTTTGTGAGCGTTGGAGTTGCTCTTCTTGGATTTGACGATGACCTTCATTTCTTCATCAGACAATCGAGCCTCACCATCATCCTCATACTTCTTCCTCTTGACCTTCCGGTTCGAACGCCGTTTCTGTATTTGATCAAACAGATACAGGTGTATTATGAGGTTTTCTAATATATATATGTATATATATATATATATATATATATATATATATATAGTTTGCTACCAGTTCTTAGCAAAGTAGTTGAAATCAAATTATGTAAACAAACTAAAATCTTCTTTGAGGAGAATTATTTCAAACCACAGTTAAATTTGTCTGTAAAGAGTGTGCCTATTGAACAGGTAGAGGAAACCAGATTTCTTAGAGTTATACTAGACAGCACGCTGAAGTGATCAAAACAGAAGAGATGGGCAACATTTTTAGTACATTATTGCATTTCTAAAATTGTGCAAACAATGGTTCTTACTCATTTAGATTACTGTCCAGTGGCTAAGTCGAGTGCATCAAGTGAAGATTTGGAAAAATTACAATTTGTGCAGAATAGAGCTGCACGACTCACTCAAAAGAGTGATAGAAGGGCTAATATGAGAAGAATGCACAAATCTTTAGGTTGGCCACTGGTGAAGAATTTCAGTGTGTAGAGTTTCTACAGTCCTGTACTTTTAACTTTTGTATAGTAGCGCTAGTCATAATTTTAACAACAGGCATGCATCAAAAATATGTTTTTTACTTCCTTTTTCAAAAACTAATGCAAAGCAATGGACTAATGTACAGAGGAATGAAAATATGAAATAATTATAAATCACATATTTTTATAATATATAAAATGAGGATTCAATTATTTAAAGGAATATTTAACGGCACAAAGCACAGTAAATGATTGATTTTGATGTTTTGAATTAATTTGCAGTTTTTATTTTTTATTGACATGACTTATTATTGTTAATGTAGTTTAGTTACATTATACTTGTTGGACCCAAGGAAGAATATGGGGTAATAAACATATATATAGATACACATTCAGAAATTTTAAAAGAAATGTATACATTTACAAATAATTTTCCATTAATGACAGAATTTTCAAATAAATAGAGAAATTCTAAAATTAATTTTAAATATTTTGCAAAAATCATATTACAGTTGGGATGAATTTACCCCAGGGGGCTTCTTGATCCATGTCAATGCCATTTTGGGTAACCAAGAGAGAAATACAACCCCTGTGCATGCACAATTTTATCTTTCATTTAGCAAATCAGAGATGCCCATCAGGGGGCATTTAATAAATTAGTACAGCAGAGAGAGAGAGAGAGAGAGAGAGAGAGAGAGAGAGAGAGAGAGAGACAGAGAGAGAGAGAGAGAGAGAGAGAGAGAGAGAAAGAGAGAAAGAGAGATAGAATGAGTGTGAGTCTGTCCTCCCAAATATAACATGACCTGAATGTGTAAGAGTTAAAGTAAATGGAGAGGATGAGAATATCTCAGGATGACCAAAAAAAGACCCAACCGCCCCGCCACGAGAACTCAGTGTTTCCCAGAATGCAGATGGCTGTGGCTTTACCTCCGACATCCTAACTGAGTCATCAAAAGAATACTGCTTTAATTAACACAAGGGTATTTAAAGATGATAATTATATCTGGAAGGGTGGAGGGGGATGAGAGGTTAGTCATTTCAGAAAAAGAGCTGGAATTCATTTGAGGGTACGGCTGTCATCTCAGTCTCTCTAGCTCTTCCTCATGCTGCAGGAAGCACCACTGTGCAGATCAAAGAATGACCAGCTCCAGAAATGACCACTTACAAATACTCTTCATGCTCGATGTTTATATAATACTATAAGACAGCATGAAAGTGTTATCCAAGCATAATCAAGAATAGATTAAAAAAAAAAAAAAAGCTCACCGAATCATCATAATCTTTAGAAGATCGTCGAGTTGGTCTGTCACTGTCAGACAGCTCTTCAGAAGAATCGCTCTTCTTTCGCTTCTTCTTTCCAAGCTTTATAACAATTTTCCTGTAAAAGAGGAGAACACAGTGAGAGACTTATTTTAACACCGAAACCCACTGGAATTCAATCAGAAGAAACCAGTATTACTCAAAAAAATGTTATGGAAACACACAAAATGGCTGCTTTGTTGACTGCGATGCCTCTGCATTTATTTTGAATCCCGAGTATGTTTATAAGAGGCAGTAAAACTGTAAAAAAGGCTTTTTTATAAGGTCACAAATAAAACTGACACCACACATAAAAACTGGCGCAATAAACACAGACACTTTCATATCTCGCAGTGTAGCTCTTGTTAATTAAAAAAAAAAAAAAAAAAAAAAAAATTACAATAGAAGCTAATTTAAATATTAATAAACACAATAATAATAATAATATATACATGATATTAAACAATAGTGTGTGGTATAAATAGTGTTTAGTATAAATATTACATAACACTAGTTTCTCTTAACTCCATTGTAAATGTGCTTTAATGAAGCAAAACCTTCAGCACACATGAAAACATTAAAAGTCAAATGATTTCACAGAATGTCATCTTCCATGCTGGACACTAAAAACACACATTTGCTATTTCTCCACAGTGCTGGGCACACAGCTCTGATGAACAGGACATGATTCTCAGGACATCAGCTGTGTGCTGTTATTCTGGGTACTCCACTCTGGATGATGTTTCTGGGACAACATGACTGTCTGGTTGCCTAGTGACCTGATCATAGTGAAGCTGGCGCTGTAAGGTTGTGGACTGTGAGTGACACATAAGCTCCACTCATGAGACTGAGAGCTGGTCTTCACTGCACTGTGTGTGTACGAACACAGCTGGACGGAGCTAACCTGGGGAAGCATGTGAAGAAAGCCAGTTTAACACCCTAAACATCTTTCTTTTGCTCTCCTGTCGAGGGACCCAACAACACACACACGCACATACAGGGACCAGAATAAACCACAAACGTTCCGCCATTTTATAAAATAAATAGGATAAGACAGAAAAGATAGAAAAATACAAGATTTTCTATAAGGCAAAGTGATTATTAATAGTTTCTTGTATGATGAATCAAGAATGAGTAAATATTTTGTCCCTCACATTTTTATGTTGGTGAATCGAGAACAAAAAAAATTGTCACTTGAAACTCTAGAGTAACAAATATTAAATATAAAAATAAAAAGCTCTGAATGCAAAGGCAAAAGATATGAAAAACATCAGCAGGACTGTCATTCTTACATTGCATTCTTAGCATTCTTAGATGTACACCAGGTGTAATTGTGTTAGAATTGCTGAAAAAGTTACCAGTCAACAGGCCAATCTGGCCAACATTTTATTTACTCCGTTTTGAAAAGAGAGATAAAAAAAAAAAAAATAATAATAACTTTTAAATGCTAAATTTGCACTTATGTATATGTATATATATAAAGTGCAAATATATTTATATACAAATATTTATATAAATATTTTTTTTTTTTTTTGACTGTGACAATTGGTTTGGTAAGTCATTGACATTTTAGAGTGTGTGTTTATGTGTTTCTCTTATTTTTGTAAAGATGCATCAGTATTTAAAGTCTATATGAATCAGAGACAAACACATATACAGTAAATGCATGCTCACACACTCGATGGATGACAGTGGAAGGTCTTCAGTGGCAGACGAAAAAGGCTGTGTTAATATTTCAGGGTTGAAACCTAGGCTACACATATGCACTGCACACACTCAGTCTTTCTCAGTCTTTACCCTAAAAGCTCCTCTGAACACATGGTCGCACAAACATACAAATGAGTTTAAAATCAGTCCTGTGATGAAAAATCCACCATATACTTTTATTTTAGAAACCTTTTCATCTCTTTCTTTCAATATAATGTCAATATAAACATCCAGTATCCATTCTTCTTCATCACACACTCAGCACCTCATGTCATGACACAACATTTATCAAACAAGTATCACAATTGGATTTAAACGGTGCTAAACGTGAGACAGAAACTCAGTATGTCGGGGAGAGTGAATTTGTGGTGTCAGTTTCAGTCCGACTTAGTTGCACATGGTTCACTTCACTTTTGCCCAGCACAGCGTATCTGACCGCACTAAGAAAAGCAAGTTGGCACTTTTAACAACCTGATTCTTGTGTAATTGAATGAACAAACACAAGAATAAATAAAACATATCAATAGAAGTACTGATGCAATAGCATGAGGGGGAAAATTCTGATACATGACTATATCGTCACAGCCATAACGTGCCTGGCAGACTGTACAGTTATAAAAATGTGTGTGTGTGTGTGAGAGAATGACTGCAGTCTCTCTCTCTCTCTCTCGGACATCACATAGTCTCCTTTAAAGCTGTTGTGGCAGCTGTTGGCTGTAGTGTGCAGTTTGGCTCAAAGCGGGTCAGTGGGTTTCTGGCTTTGCGCTGCACCGCAGACATCAACCCTGCTATTTATGAAAGCAAGATCTAAGAGATGCCTCTGCCTCCATGTCTCCACAGTGATATGAAAATCAATATTCAGCACCCAGTTACCACAAATCTCTTCAGTTAAGAAAGCCTATAGTTAGTGACAGGTAAGGTGACTTGAGGAGGTTTGTTGCAACTGTGTGCAGTTTTTCAAAAAGGTTGCTGTTTGTGAGTTTGACTTCTTGAGCGCATCACATACTCAGTATGCTCAAGTTTGACTACCTTGCTACCTTGACTACAACCTCAAACCTTTAACAAACCATTAAACGTTATTTGACTGACATTTTACAGGGGTCATATGACGTTGCTAAAAAGCTATGTTGTGTATTTGGTGTAATGCATGTGTTTATGTGGTTTAAGTTCAAAAAAGTGTGCGAGACGTGAATTTAAAATGTATTTATTTACAAAGGTATATGATTAGGTCACACTTGTCCGTGTGTGAAGATGTTGGGCCGCGCAAATCTGTGAATGAATGTTCTGAAGTGAGGTAAACTTCAACAGATTTCCCCTGCTCAGGGAGTAGGGAGAAATAAACACTGTGTAGGGACCATGTCAATAGGAACACAGTTCATGCACTGAGCTCACTTCTAACAAGCTGATTATCTGAATCAGGTGTGTTATCGAGGAGAGACATACAAAATAATCAGAGCTGGGGGGTGTGAGGACTGGAATTGAGAACTGCTGGGTTAGAGAGTTGGACTTGTAACCCGAAGGTCGCAGGTTCCAGTCTCAGTGCCGGAAGGAGTTGTAGGTGGAGCGAGTGAATGAAGAGCGCTCTCTTCTACCCTCAATACCCATGATGTGTGTCCCGGTATGATGAGACATAACCAATAAAATTCATTATAAACGAGGCATTCAGTGGGGACATAATTACTGTTATAATGCCTTATACGCGTTGCATATCGCGCTGTGTAAACATAAAACCATTTCTTGAGAAAGAACAAACGTTACTCTACACTGCTCAAATCTTGCGTTTGAATCATCATTGGCAAATTCTTTAAATATAAAAAACTTAATAACAGGCTGTGAGTCAGAAGCACCAGACTGTCATTGCAAATTTGGAACTGAGGAACAGACAGCTGGCTGAGTGAGCGGCGGCCGGTGAGCCTGAGAGCGGTGCAGCATAACACTTTCCTGTCCAATGCCGTAGCATGCAAAAAGTACTTACTTTTACTTAAAAAGCAATGTTCGATCTTCCAGAACAGAAGCATTGTGCATACAAAATAAAATAAATAATTTTGCAAGCTATGACCTTCCTGACTAGTGCCACAAAGGTCGGTCCTGGCTTATGTAGCCGATCATCCAGCATTTGGGATAGGGTCTATACGTCTTCCTGATCACCCACACCCACACTCACACTTGTTGTTCCCAACAAGGCTGAACAACACTGGGATTCATAAATGTGGACTTGTGTGTGGTCATGACACCACTAGCTACAACATAATACTCAACTGTTAATAAATACCAGCCTCTTATAGCAGACCAGCAACACCGTAGCACATTAGAATGTCATCAGAGTGATGCTAGGTGACAAGATTCAGTTGACAACACTTACACACCAAAACACGCTCAATAAAAGCTTGCCAAACCAGACAGGTAACTTGCAGTACTTTACAGGGAGAAAGAGACCACTTAGCCTATTCCCATGTCAATATGCAAACATGTCCCTTTCATTCTGAAATATCTGCAAACCAGCATTTAAAAGCCGTCAACATATGCTTCCTTCTGCTAGATGTGGTAAAAACGGCAATCTATAAAACAGAGGTGAATGAGCCAAGAAACTGCGAGTTAAACAAGAAAAGAAATCATCCAGTGAGGCACTGAGGCTTAACATACACATGTCTTATTTATCTTGCCTTTACTGCTGAAGTATTTGGGTCAGTCAGACTGCTAATCCATAAAGCACGATGAACAAGTCACTGAAGATATTCAACACACTTCTTTTACAAGCACAGCAGAAACGTTAAACACATTCATGCCAGCTTTGTAATCGCACCAACGGGCCATGAGAGAGCACGCAGCCTTTTTAAGAACAAAGCTGCATCTAAATTGAACTGTAGAGCTGGAGACAATATTTGGCGGCTTGCAGAGTTAGCAGAGGCCTTCACATGATGCACGTGACATGACCCAGAAATCTCAAGTCATGTTCTTTCATTCAGTCCTCCATTAATACAGATCAGATGACAGCATGATGTCATAAAGCTCTGCATGTTTGGATGAGAGTTATGATCTATTCACATTCACCAGAACTGGCTGTCTGTGTGAACACTTGCTGTGTTACATTGGAGGTGCATGTAACAATTGGTAAAGGAATCATTAACCACAACAAAAATGGGAGAACACCACATTACTGTATGTTCAGTGTTTGTTTGTTACTTTGCCATGTTTGTGGGTTTGTGGGCTGCTTATTTTTGAGGGATTTTCAAACTGGGGTCCAGGGAAACCCAGAAGGAATTAAGGGGTATCAGGGGTCCACTGAATTTATAAAACCATGTCTACCAATCTTTATTCCGAAAATAATCACTTTCAATTAATACTTTTCAGATAATGAAAATCTAAAAACAATAAACATGACATTTACTCAACATATCATTACTCAAAATGACAGCAAATCTCCAACATTTCTACAGAAAACTGCTGGGGCAGTGTTTCTCATATTCGCAAACAGTGTGGGGTTATTAGGAGTCCTTGGTTCAAAAAGGTTTGCTAGAAAGTTCTGTAACTGTTTAAAAAGTGAACACCCCCTGCATGCTCTGAGCACACTTCTAGATCCAAAGACCTCCTAACAGCTGAGGACAGAATCATCAGCATGATGTTGAATGAAATGTATCTGAAAACATCTAAAGAAACGCTGACACCTTTGTTAGACTAAAATGTTTACTGAACGGAGTCCCAGTTTTACAGAGCATTTTGCTGTGCTTTCCATATTTGTAGTGCTACAAAATCTCATATTAAGATATTCTGGCAAAAGTTGCACTCAAGAACACCTGACAGGAAATGCTTAATATGCACATAAACTCTCAACATTTGCATACAAGTTTATGTACTAGCCCGAGGTGAATTTGCTCTAGTTTCAAAGGTCAAAATGGGCATTAATGAAAAAGAAATGGCTGACATACAATTTTTGTGCATTGAAATATATTCTCAATACTTTTGGTCTCTTCATAGTTACAAGTTCAGGCATTTCTGCTTTAGCTGAATGTTCACAGATGCTCTTAAAAATGGGAAACTTTATGCCTAACAACGGCCTTTATTCTTGACTGTATTCGCAATGCTGCACAGCCTCTTATTCCTGATTGCTTAATTAAATGCTGTTAGCCTGAAGTACCATTTTACATGACAGTTAATGCTCCTCACACTCTGCATCTCTACGAGAACTCAACTCTCATCCTATTTAGACTTAACACACAAACACATGTTAAGACCACATCTGTAAGCAGTAAGACCTCTTTACTTTGCCGTGATTAGCTGCATGGCTAACAACATGCAGGTGAAGTTACAGAGATGTACTTGGATGAACAGAAGTCATCACAGATCAGGACAGAAACAGCTGTACAGCTGTACTCCCACTCTCAGACCAAAAAAAACCAAACAGATAGAATGTCACTAATCTTTTAGCTTGGGGAGAATGTTACAGCGGTCTTAAATGCACAGACACTATTTAACTGAACAGAGATGACATCACTGAATTCAATGATGAACTGCCTTTAACTGTCATTTTGCATTATTGACACTGTTTTCCTAATGAATGTTGTTCAGTTGCTTTGACGCAATGTATTTTGTTTAAAGCGCTATGTAAATAAAGGTGACTTGACTTGACTTACCCAATTTGAGCCTTTTGCTTGGGCTTGGATGACATCACAATCCGGGCCTTCTTGGAGATTTTATCCTTGCCTCTGGACTTGGAAGAACCAGCCTTGTGTCTGCGGTGCTGCGACGATGAAGACGGGAAGCTGTCGGGACTCATGATGCGTGGAATATTTTTCTCTCCCCTCTCTCGTGCTTTGGCGATGGCCTCAGAGATGATTCGATTGGCCTTCTGTTGTTTATCGTCGGAAAGGGACGACTCCATCTGCTGTTGCTGCCGCTTCTGCACCCGCTTCTCTGACACCGATATGTTTGAGGATGATGAAGAGGAAGAAGAACTGCTCTTCACTGGTGGGCTGAGTACCCGCAGCTGGCTGTTGGGACCATTAGTGTTCTTAGGAGGCTGTGAGAAAAAAAAGAAAGAAAGATATTACCACCCAAACAAGATATCAATGTTCTCCATAGGACTGGACTCATCTAGAATTAGTAGGCATGACTGTACAGGAAGCCCATAGATAGGTTTCTATTTCAGAATCACTTAATTTCATATGTTAAACCCACGATGAACAAAACACTACTAAGATACCATGACGCCATGTAGACTAGTCTGACGGTCAATGTAAGAGAACTATTAGACAAGAAACGGAACGATGAGCTGAAATCAACAGCCATAACATTACTCCTCTAGTCATGACCTAGAAAACTTAAAGACTCAAGCTGATGTAAATTCTTGAATAGGTTTCTTATTAAGGGGGGCAAAGCCAGTACAGTGAAACAGCGACTCTGCACATAAGATTACAAAGGTCCTGTAAGCAATTTAAGATGTTTTGCTAACTTTTCCATCATTTTGCTATCTTCAAGCAAGCACAATATCCTCACTCTAAAACACAGACCTCCAACAAACCAACAAGATGCCAACAAACTAGAATGTGCAAATTCATTCACAGGCATTGTATGAAATTAACAGCTGCCACCAGCCAAATGCTGGTAGTTTTCCACTAGGGCTGGGATAAACGATTATTTTTTAAACGATTAATCTAGCGATTATTTTTTTCGATGCATCGATTAATCTAACGATTAATTTTTTCAGGCCGATTTGATTTCGATTTTCTCCCCATTAATTGACTACTAACAATTTATACATGTTGATTTACATATCTGAATGAAAAAAACATCGTTAGCCTCATAGCATAATTGCCTAAGTCATATTTCAATGTTTTTGGTAAACAAGAAAAAACACATTTTTTAGAAATCACATTGTTATTTTTTATTGATATTATAACAGTACATTCAACTAGATGTGTGAACAAGTATGCAAAAAGAAAAAGATCCATCATCAATTGCCTAACCAATAAAAGTGACTTAGGCAGAATATGCCATGACTTCTTTCTCTTACATAAAAAATGCAAACATAACATAACAAAAGTTGTTTTACTCTCCTAAATATAACCAAGATGTGTAACTTGTGAACCCTAACCAAGTTTCTTATTAATGTCTAACCTTAACCACTGTTTTCCTTTTCCACCCTTAATCGAAGTTCCACTTAGGTGCTGTGCAAACATAACCAAAGTTTTTTTATTCTCCTAAATATAACCAAGATGTGTAACTTGTCAACCCTAACCAAGTTCTTTGTTAATGTTTAACCTTAACCACTGTTTTTCTTTCCCACCAAGTTCTACTCAGGTGTTGTGCACACTGATTTTCACACGGTCTATTGATGAGGGAGGTTGTCATAGTACTGGTGGGCTACTCTTGGTAGTACTGGTTTCATTGCCTGCAAGTCATTGAATTTCCAGAGTAATTGGCAGTTGTGCAGGAAAGAGTGGGACCCAGTGGAATGGTTCTTTGGGGATGTTGATTCGCTGAGGCAGGTCCTCCCATTCAGACTCAAAATCCAACTTGTACCGGATTCGACCATCAGCCAAGTACTGGAGACCCCGGAGGCCATGGACTGTGGGGTCACCAACTTTTTTACCTGGTCAAATATTGGTGACGTAGGCCCCAGATAACTTCATGAAGTCATTGTGGTATAGCTGGGTCATCTTGTTTGGGGATGGATGTATTCGTGCAGTCTCAAAGATGACAATGTAATCACGTGGAGTGTGAATATTTTTGACGATGCGCCGATCAATGAGGCTATGCATGGAGTCACACTCCATTTGTGTGTGGCCAGCAACCAGAAACTTTTGCTCTATGGTGACACCATGCTTCATGGCCAGATGAAGGTAGGTGTTGCTTGATGGCACCACACCGATTTTGATATCCACAGCCATCACTCCAGACAATGACTTTCTCAATGTTTCTGTTGGCATCTAGGATTGATTTGAAGTGTTTGGACTGCAGATGGGCAAAAACCTCACTGCTGAGGGAGCCTTCATGCTCTTCCCAAGCGTAACAATATCCATCTTTGTTGTTCATGTTGAAGCAAGTAAAGTTGTGCATCTGTAATTTAGTTTTGTAATACATTGTACTTGCTTTCGTCTTGGGGCACAGAAGAATGCATTGAAGGTCCATTGTCCACACTGAAAGTTTGTCACTGGATTCCTTTTTATCCTTAGCTTTTTCAGCTTGAGTCTGAGCCTTTAATTTCAAGTGAGTAGTAAGGGTTATCCTGATCTGTATTTCCTACCTTGGCTGACACATACATCACACTGGTCTTTTTTTGGTATGAACACAGAGTAATTCTGCTCACTGAACACATTTCGAAAATATGTCTGACTCACAGCACACGCTCCATTTTCACCAGCAGCTTTCTGATATTCCTTGTGAAGATCACTTAGAACTGTTCCCGTCTCCAGGAACTTCTTTTCCTGATAGGAGGGAACCTGACGGCAGTAATGGGATGGGACTGTAGGCAGTCCAGAGAGCCATTCTTTCAGGAAGGTCTGGTCAACATCTGATATGGGCACACATGGGCCAGTTTCTAAACTGTAAAGATTTGTTCTGACCAGAAATGAGGTTATATTTTGCTAGTGTTGGCTAGCTACTTCATCATATCTTGTAGCAAAAAAAGTCAAGTTTAAATACACAGTTTATAATCCCTTTGATTGACTGAAATTACATTTAGTGTCTAGAAAATTTAAGAAATATGAACTCTTACCAGACGAAAACGAATCAAACAGAAGAGCTAATACATCACTTCTGGACATCTGTCTTCCCATGTTTTCTGCCATTTTGTTTGTATCAAAACTGCCTAAGTCAAAGAGATGACTTAGGCAGATAGTGTTTTTGGATTCTAATAAGTGTTGTGATTGGCTTAGGACATAGGCAGAAAGGCAGGATGATGCAGCAGTGGTAGGACAGTAAAGTTAGGCAGATATCTCAATTTGGCCAAAAAATGACTTAGGCAATTATGCTATGAGGCTAACGACATCAATTCCTTAATGCAATATATGTTTATTGCTCTTAAAATTACAAAATAAAAGACTGACTAAGAATGCATTACTTTGCACTTGTATAGAGATAGCATTCAATAAAACCTTGAAGCCTTGAAAACACATAGCTTACTGAAACAAGCTTACTGAACACATAGGGCCTAGCTTACTGAAAAAAGTTCTTCTTTCAGATGAAAATAACAACAACTTGATGTCTAGTATTCAATAAAAAAGGTCACCCAAAATACTTTTTAAGAGCAATAGAAAGAATACAGTATGTAAATGTAAACTTGAGGGCTTTAAGCTAATACAGAGAGTGCTTTTACAAAAAAAAAAAAAAAAAAATTAACAGTGGGAGCCAGCAGCCTGTCATGGAGAAAAAAAATCTCCGAATGCTCCACGCACGTGAAACTTTGGCGTTCCGCCCTTTTTCTATCGTGTCTAATGATTTTGGTTAATATTCACGAGGGGAGGGGGTGGGGGAAGAGAGAGAGAGCGCGCTCGTGTAGTTTGAAGACGGTTAGTGAAACTGCGCGTGAAACTTTGGTGTTTCGCCCTTTTTCTATTGTGTTTAATGATTTTGATTAATATGCACAAGGGAGGAAGAGAGCAAGAAGCGCTCGTGTTGTTTGAAGACTGTGAGTGCGCGCGCAGCTGGGGCTCTCTCTCGTACGCGCCCTGTCACTGTCACTCACCGATCAAATAAGGCTTTGACAGCCGCCAAAAAAAAAAAAGATCAATGCAGAAAAACCCCTGGATTGGTTATATAACGTTGAACAGAATGTTGATCCGGCCATCGCGTATATTCAGCGCACATAAGGTAAACGTTTTGCAAACATTTTTTAGATAAATAAAAACAGGTCGACGAATCGATGCGCATATTTTGCGTCTAAGTATTTTTTGCGTCAACGTCATCGATGACCTCGACGCGTTGTCCCAGCCCTATTTTCCACACAATAGCGGCTAATTTTGCTCATCTACGGTCGGTCGCTTATAATGTGCACTGCAAAAGCAAAGCTAATGTCTGATTTAAAAAAAAATATCTGTTGTTATCAGAGTCAACCTAAACTTGGCTCGAAAACAAAAACAAACAAGCTAAAAAGACAACAGTGTAAACGGATAGATGTTAAAGCAAATGATGTAATGCAAGTAGAGACCAATTTTACAAGCAGATTTTACACTTTTTTTCTCTGCATTGTGTTGGTTTTATTAGTTGGTTTTGTTGATTGGATACAGGAACACAAGCTTGCAATCGATTGTAAAAAAGGGGCTGTGTTTAGGCAGACTAAATGGGCCGAGAAGTTTGAATAGCAAATAGTTAATATGAAATCACTATATTCACTGAGAAATTAGATACATTTCCAATTCATGCTGATTTTAATTAAAGTGGAACAAAAGAGATCAGGGATTGTGTTCGTGAAAACATAAATGCTTTCTGGATCCACTTAAATTGATCTTTGCACAATTTTTTTTTTCAGGGTCAGTTAGATCATATATTTGAAATGGGGGGAAAAACTGAGTGGCAGGTTAAATTGGAACTTTGACAACCATTGTGCCTGGTGGGCAAAAAAACTAATTTCATACTTTTTTGACAGGCAAATAACATTTCTAATTGGCTAGTTTGCTGATTGTCTAAAACATCTTACTCCCCTGACTCTTATTTTTTTTATTTTTGAAGTTACAGAGCTCTTACAGAGACAGGTGTGATTTCTCACGACACCTTTTTCAGTGAGGCCTGTCAGGAAGTAGAGACACTTGTGCTTACATCAGCTCAAATACAGAGCAAGTGTTTAGGGCCATTCTTTACCCAGCTCAATACTATTTGGGAATTTAATAAGTACACCAGTTACTTAATGACCTTGCCAGCAGACTAAACGTAAGAGGAGGTCCAAGATAAAAAAAAAATTCTCAGAGATCCCATCTCATCTGCTTGAAGTTCAAGCAGTGCGGCATGGTAAGCCTGCGCCCACCCACACATACAGGATGACAACATGGGAAATCCTCAATCTTTGAACTGCTGCATCATCAATGTTCCTATTGCCTGGGTTTCATAATATTCACTGCTCTCTATTCATGTGGCCAACCAGCTATAGGGGAAGTTAAAAAAAATGGTTTGGACGACTGCACACACACACACACACACATATACACCAATATATTACTAGTTTAAAGATCTAAAGTAAACATAAGGTTTCATTATATTTACTTAAACATAAATATAATTAGAAAACATAAGGTATAGGGGTGTTAATAAGTCACAGTTCATCAGAATGACATCACACACAGATCAAAGGTCAAGAGACACAATCTTCAACCTGAGAGCCAGTCTATTCACATTATCCACCTCTCACCCCATGGAATAAAAAGACAGTCATGTATAATTCACAGCACGGTCATATAGCAGGCCTGGACATGCCAGCTTTATTATTCATGCCTGTTTCACTGACATGCAATCTCCCTTTTCCCTCCATTTCTCGCTTTCTTTCTCACTTGGAAAGTTTGAACTCACTTGGAGAGTCTGAACCCGTACAGGAAGAGATCTTATCTTTTATTTTATTAGGTTTTACTTTGCACAATCTCTTTGTATAAATATGACATCCTTCCAGAGCAATGTTCCAGTCATGCCAATAAAGCTATACAGACATAAAACAAGATCACTCAGGCTGTGCTTTCCTGACGGCTAAATAAAGGGAATTATCTGGAAAGAGTGAAAAAAGAGAGAAGCGAGTGGGTTATAAACACTAACTCATTTGGTGGCTAAACACGAGCCAGAGAGCAGAGCTCTTGTGAAATATTCACACTGATCCTTTTGAGACACGAAGGGGTAAATCAGCAGGAAAGCTATAGGGGAAGGCGGGAGAGTATATATGAGAAAATGAGTAATCGAGAGAACATGACGTGAGCGAGGGGGAAATGCAGCAAGCCTTGAGCACTGCATCTATGTGACACATTTGTCTATAAATAACTGAAATTACAGCCTGCCAGCATCACAGCGTTTTCAATCTCTCTCCTCTCTCTCTCAGGACATCACCGTCTCTGCTTATAAAGAAACTAAGTTGAAGCAGAAACGTGCAGGCGGCACTGCCACACAATGCCTGATGCACACATGTGGCACATCCTACTGCGCCTTGCAGAATGAAAACAGATGAAAACGAAACAGAAAGCAGAACAGACAGAGCCAGAGAAGAATGAGTGTTAAAAGCTAGCTAAAATAGCATTCCCTGTTAGCACACAAACGAAAGAATAAGAAATGGAGAGAAGCAGTTAGCATAAGATGGCGGCAATTGTGTAGCCTGCCGCATGAGCCTGTAGCGGTTCAGTTCCTGCCGCCCCTCCCCCACCCTCCTCCTCCTCCTCCTCCTCCTCCTCCTCCTCCTCCTCCTCCACCTCCACCACCTCTCTCCACCCCCCACACACAAACACACACACTCACTCGCTTGCTCGCTCACTCTCTCACTCACCCGTCCTCTCGGCCTGTTCACCGTAGACATGTTTTTTCTTTTCTTCTTCCCCCCTCTTCCCTCTCTCCAACCGCCAACAAAAGCCTTGCCCTTTCGCCGTTTCTCTCTCTCTCTCTCGCTCACTTTCCCTCTCACCCTCCCTCCCCTGGCAGGTCCGTGGCTGAAGAAGCCCTGTTCACCTCCTCCTCCTTCCCTGGCCGGGCTGCATGGAGCCGCACTTCAAGGAAAACAAGGGAATGAGGAAGAGACAGATGAAGCAGCCACACTGGGCCAGGATTCTCTCATTCTGCTGGACTCCGCTGAACTCGGTCTATTCTTTTCCCTCCCTCTCTCGCTCTCCCTTTCTCATCGGTTCCCTCCGACTGTCCGTCCGAGAACAACTGTGCCCGATCTCTCCCAGCTGTCGTTTTCTCGCCCTTTCCTGTGTACACACACACACGCATAGACCGGCAAGACTTCTCGTTCCTCTTCCTCCTTTCACATCCCAGACGAAGGTAGGATTGCTAACACAAAAGGTTTTTTGTACTGGCTCAGTTGGAGGCTCTGTAGCTTGTTTTCCTTATTTTCACTAGTTTTTTCCCTTCCTTTTCCCTCGTTGCCTTCCCTCTCTCAGGCTCAGGCGGAGGTGTGTGCGGTGAGCAGGAGATGTGGACGAAGCGGAGAGAAATGAAAGCACAAAGCAGCAAAACGCATCAGCATGAATATTAGAGATGTCGTTAAAATCCAGACTCGTTTTTCTCTCTCTCCCTTGCTCGCTCATTCTCTCTCTCTCTCTCTCTTTAGCTCATTGTGAAACAGGAGGTCCAGCAGAGGGTGCTAGCTGTTATTACTTTAACTTTCACAATTTAACCCCAAAAATACTGAATTTCTCTACTTGCTGAATCTTACCAGGCACAAAACGCACAAGAGTTTTAGGACGTTCATACACCTACACATACATTCAACAGCTAATCTGTGCCAAAACAACTTTGTTTTGGCATAAAGAAGTGAAACAAAATATGTCAGCAATTGTAAATGTCATAATCATGTCAGCAATTCAATCATCATCTATGCAATCACACTCCCATATACAGAAGATGGGGCAGGTGGCATGTGTTCATGTGCTGCCGGATTGACTCACAGGAAGTGACAACAGATCCTCAAGTGGAAACGAGGTCATGCCCTGACTTTCCCAAAGTGCGACACATTGGCCATGTGCAACTTGCATGTGTACTGCAACAAACCACTTGTGCCCACACATGCATACACAGCAAAAATGAAAGCAAATGTCTGCACTGTGAAAAGCAGATACATAGGGGGTAAAACGTGTATTAAAGACACCCCAAATAATGTCAGGCATAAAACCACATGGGTTTTATCACTATTCCAATCTGAAATCATGCCCAAAAGTTGGTCATCTTAGCTTAAGCCTCTTATGTAGCTAGTAGCAGAGTGAATAGCTGTGACTAGGCCAAGCCTTCAGACTATAGTTAGATCAACTTCTGCAAGGGTAAATTAAGACAAGACAAGACAATACATGAGATCTGAAAGTCATCTAAAACACTCCTTCTCACTAGGTGGCACATACTGTAGTATTGCTGTTTCTGTTCATGCATATGCATGTTTCTCTTCTGGCAGTGCTTTGTGCCAGAAGAGAAACAGTGCTAGAAACAGGCTTTGTGTGACACGCAGAGAGAAAGAGAGATAACAAAACAGAGACAGAGAGAGAGAGAGAGAGAGAGAGAAAAGAGAGCGATAACAAGGCCTTGAAGTTTGGACTGGTGGAAACAACTCAAAAACAAGACCTTGATAAATAGGCCTACCTCTTATGATGATCTACTTGTATGCAAAAATTTATATAATAAAAATAATATAATAATATAAAATCAAATAAATAATATAATAAAATGAATTATAAATGACTTCAAAATACAATTATATTAATAAATAAATATAAAAAAATATATATGTATATTTCACATCTTAAATATAGTGCCATTTTGAATGATTCAGACTATAACAACAGTCCTGCCACCCACCCACACACACACACACACACCCACACACAATTTTAAATAAACTTGTAAGTTGCGAAGAGGATGTGGTAATGTCAAAATGTTATTTCTACATTCCTAAAAGGTTTCTGACAAGGATGTATATAGTAACAGTGTTTGGTATTTCGGTAACTTTCTGTGCAACTTATGCTTGTACATGAACATGTCTTAAAGACAGAATAACCTATGATGACAAATGTGTGAGTGAAAGAGAAAGCAAAGAAAAGCATGTGCTTGTACGCTGTAAGGGGTGAAAAGAGAAATATGCACATGCTCTGGAATTCACATGGCACAAACCACCTCTACACCATGGCAACCAAACGGTTAATATGTAAATAAAATGAAAGAGCAGTATCAAGACATTGGGAGGAGTTCAGCTCCGCAGAGAAAGAGAGCAAGAAAGATCTCTATTCCTTCAGTTCTCCATCTGTGTAGCTAATTCACAAAGCTTTTTTTGGCCAATCATTGTATTCAGTCCGATTTCATATGGGGTTTTGGTTCCCTTAAACCCAGATAGCCACAGGCTAAAAATACTCCAAACGCCTTGGCATTAACATAGCAACATCCTAACAAATACTCACGGAACCCCAACATCATGAAGGTAACTTTCACACAGTCGAGAAAAATTTACAAAAGTCAGGTCCTTTTCCTATTGATAAAGTACATCTTCTGTATGTTTAACAGTTCCTCAACAAAAGCAACCCACAACCCAAAATCTGTGTCCTGCTTAGGGGAAAATTAATTACACTGTCAGGACCAGAGAGAGATAGTTTAGAGTCCATAGTTAGGACTAGACTGCAGACTAATGTGGACTACAGCAGATAGAGCTGGAGGGATGGAGGGGAGAGAGAGAGAGAGAGAGAGGATTAATGAGGGGAGACCTGATGTGTAGCATTGTTTTCCTGAACCTATTAAACATGGCGGCTATTAATGACCCATACAGAACACACACCATAAAACAAAAAAGCACATACACTCACAAATGAGCATATACATTCAGTACTGTGGTACAGTGATCCAGGTATGCTCACACATATTTTCCATACAGATACCTACACTGACACATTCTTGATTATTCAGTCTCAAAGACAGAACAACCACATGCAAACACATCTACTGTAATTCTTTAACCAAATAATATCATATTCCAGTCAAAGAATACAGTAATGAGTTTTATATATTAGTATATATTATATCAGTTTACAGTTTTATACACTATATGAATGATAACTGATATAAGTGGTCAATCAATATTGGTGTTTTGACAGCTGATGCAAATATCTGGGTAAACAATACCTTTTATAAGTGATAGTTCACCGAAAAATTTAAATTATGTCATTAATGACTCACCCTCATGTCGTTCCAAACCCGTAAGACCTCCGTTCATCTTCGGAACACAGTTTAAGATATTTTAGATTTAGTCCGAGAGCTCTCAGTCCCTCCATTGAAAACCTACGTATGGTATACTGTCCATGTCCAGAATGTAGGGCTGCTCCGATCACGATCGGCCGATCGTTATGAGCATCTCGTCAGTAAAGCCGGTTCTCTAATTAGCGGTAAATTCCCTCAGGTGCATGATTTCACATAGAGCAGCTGTTACTACACAGAGCCGTTGTTAACTGAGAAGATGCGCAAATCCACGTTCATTTCAGCGTTTATTTGCGCATCTTCTCAGTTAACAACGGCTCTGTGTAGTAACAGCTGCTCTATGTGAAATCACGCACCTGAGGGAATTTACCGCTGATTAGAGAACCGGCTTTACTGACGAGATGCTCATAACGATCGGCCGATCGTGATCGGAGCAGCCCTACCAGAAAGGTAATAAAAACATCATCAAAGTTGTCCATGTGACATCAGAGGGTCAGTTAGAATTTGTTGAAGCATCGAAAATACATTTTGGTCCAAAAATAGCAAAAACTACGACTTTATTCAGCATTGTCTTCTCTTCCGGGTCTGTTGTGAGCGCGTTCAAGTGTTGTGATATCCGGTTCGCGAACGAATCATTTGATTTAACCAGTTCTTCTTGAACTAGTTCACCAAATCGAACTGAATCATTTGAAACGGTTCGCGTCTCCAATACGCATTAATTCGCAAATGACTTAAGCTGTTAACTTTTTTTAAGGTAGCTGACACTCCCTCTGAGTTAAAATGGAGGGACAGAAAGCTCTCGGAGTAAATCTAAAATATCTTAACCCTCTGGAATTGATTAATGTGTATACGCGTTATGAGGCATTTTCTCCTGATAACCCAGAAAAGAACTTAAATTACAATTTCAGTTTTGATCGTACAGATAAGAGCAATACATCAATCGAATCTGTAAAGGGTCTACTTTTTTTGTATACAGATATAATAACAATAAAACTTTGTGCATTAATAAAAAAAAGATAACAAACAAGGTGTGCTGTCTGCAGCCATTGTCTGCGCTGATCTTCATTTACAAACACGTCATTAAAATGAACTGTAACTCCGTGAATACTCAACGAAGACATGAGAGAGATATCTATAGAAAGCCTGACATGTCTACTTTTAAACTAAACACGTGCCGCCGAAAACAGATATTCTGTGATAAAGTAATCCATATGAAAACAACACGATGTCCATTTTGCATGTCTCCCTTCATTATCTTTTAATGTGACCCCGCCCCCGCGCTGAACGCCCTATTCAGATTCTAATGTTTCACTGAAGCACACGCCTTGAATACGCCCACACAGCAGAAGACAACGCAGCCAGACTGTTAAAAAAAAGTTATTTTATGGTTTGCTTCGCAATGAGAGGAATAAGACATAATTCACCCCAAAAAGATGTGATGTGGTTGAGGATTTGAGATTTGGATTTCCTCAGAAAAAAAAGAATGAAGCGCTTTATTCAGCTTTTTTTATTCAAGTCTCTTTTTATTTATACTTGTACAAGTTTTCACATAACGTGTAAACATTTTAGACTTTTTCCAAAGACTTTTTCCAAACTATAATTCCTGACTAAATGTATAATCAAGTGAAACATTATGAAGTTTCAATAACAATATACAATATATACCATTCAAAAGCTTGATAATATATATATAAATGTAACTGTAACAAATGTATCTTTCAATTTACCCCCCCCCCCAAAAAAAAAGAAAAAAATCTTCTCAGCTCTTTTCAACATTAATAATAATAATAATAATAATAATAACAATAAATGTTTTTTTCATATTTGGATTTCTGAAGGATTGTGTGACTGGAGGAATGATGCAAAAAATTCAGTTTGAAAGTCAGCTTTGATTGTTCCTAATAAACTTTATCTGCACTCGCAAGTGGATATTAAATTATGTTGTGGGATAATTAAATATATTCTAAATAAACTGCAAACATAAAATTATATACATTTATTTTGTTTTCACATTCTTTCTTGTAACTCTTCCCTCTCAGTGACACAGCTGACTGAAAGGCTCATTATGCAGCTCATTATGCAGGCCTTTGTCTTCTCAGGTGTAAATCGCAATGATATTCGTGGTAGTTGACGCCTACTCGCATTTGAATTTTACCAACAAAAAGTGTCTTAGAAAATTTCAATCAATATATTGTTTTCTGTAAGTGAGTAAACAAGATGATTTTCACATCATTTAGAAAGAAAAATTCTAGGCTACAAGCTCCAGTTCTCAAAAGTCCTGGGAACCAATGTTCTGTTTTATGGCCTTATTCAAGTGATTTAACATTTTTAGTTTTTCACTAACCACGCATAAATTTTTTTTTTCTCAAAAACACAATCATGTACATACATGCTGCTCACATTTTATTATAGCCCTGTTTATGCTGATTATAGTGAGATTAGACATTTAGATGTTTATAAGATACTGAAAAAAGCACAAATGTCAGTGCATGACAAAACTTCTCCAGGCCCCAAAAACACCCTTAGACTCCAGAGGGTTAAACTGTGTTCCGAAGATGAACGGAGGTCTTACGGGTTTGGAACGACATGAGGGTGAGTCATTAATGACAAATTTTTCATTTTTGGATGAACTATCTCTTTAAGTTTACACTAACTATTAAATCAATGTATGACCAGTCAAGAAGAATGCAGAGACTTCCACAGCGTAATTTACACTGGAATCCAGTGCTCGTTTGTGGGTAGAACAAGTTCAGAGTTTTGTTGGCTGACCTAATCTGCCTCAGATGATTACCATCAACCCTCAGCCTCAGTCTGATTCACTGCTCACTGCAGGTTTATACACACACACAAAAAAGAAGAAAATAACTGCAAGTAGTGATAGACAGATTAAATGGGCCAGGCCAATGTATCGCACTGTGTTTAACTATTTTATGATCAGCATCTGACAATAGCAGACCATTTCTTTCAAAATGTGTTCAAAACATTAGAGAAAGCAATAGATAGACAGACAGATAGACCGTTACATTGGATTATAGATTTCAAGAAAGAGAAAGAAATCACACAGAGGGGAACCTCAACTAGGCCTTATTTAGAGCAAAAGTGGGCTGAAAAACCATTCACAAAAATGCAAATTCTCAAATTAAAGTACACACACATAGGGCTGCACGATTCTGGATAAATTAAGAATCACGATTTTTTTTGGTCTCATATAGAGATCACGGTTCTCCTACGATTCTGAACTAAATAAAATAATGTGTGACAAAATGTTATTGCTGCAGTCTATTTAAAAGTGTCTAATTAATCTGAATGAATTATTAAACATTTTAATATACACTACCAGTCTTTGAATGGTAAGATTTTTTTTTATAATTCTCTTCTGCTCACAGAGCTTACATTTATTTTATCCAAAATACAGCAAAAGTAGTAATGTTGTGATACATTTTTACAATTAAAAAAAAACTGCTTTCTATTGGAATATATTTTAAAATGTCATTTATTTCTGAGGTCAAAGCTGAATTTTCAGCATCATTACTCCAGTCTTCAGTGTCACATGATCCTTCAGAAATCACTCTAATATGATGATTTGCTGCTAAAGAATTTTTTTTATTATTATTATTATTACTATTATCATTATCACAAATATAAAAATTAATACTTTTATTTTGCAAGGATTCTTTAAATTGATCAGGTGTGACAAAGACATTTATAATAAAATATTTCTATTTCACATACATTTTGTTCTTCTGAACTTTCTATCAAAGAAACCTGAAAAAAATCTTCTCATCTGTTTTCAACATAATAATAATTATAATACATTTTTTTTTGAACAGCAAATCAAAATATTAAAATAATTTCTGAAGAGAATGTGACACTGAAGAATGGAGTAATGATGCTGAAAATTCAGCTTTGCATCACAGGAATAAATTACAGTTTAAAATATATTCAAGTAGAAAGCGGTTATTTTAAATTGTAACTTTTTGCTGTTTTTGCTGATGAAAAGTTGTTTGAATCACTGATTCAACGACTCACTCATTCAAACTTACTTCACTTGTTTCATTACTGGATGAATCAGCGTTTTTGAACGATTCTCTTGAATGAAAAATTAATTCATTGACAAATACATTTTTAAGACACTTGTCGCCACCTAGTGGATAAATAATGCAATCGACGCACACGTTACTTGAAGCGCGGTACTTTCAAAAGGGGATTTGTTATATTTTGATCCATATAGCCATATAGACATCAATGTTTTTATCTGAATTATAAACTTTATCCCAGTATTTCTGTGATAATATAAATGACTGTAAGACAGAAATAATACTGTGTAGTTGAAAAGACAGTTTGTCAAGATGTTTCTTAACCAAACATGCTAACTGCTCTCTCTCTCTGTGTCAGCGGCAGTGCGAGCACGGATTTGAATGATCCGGTAAGACTTTGTCAAAGGTTTAATAGACTCGGGGAATCATTGTCATTTTAGAAATGAGATTGAGAGGGTGTCTGAATCGAGATCGCGATCTTTTAACGATTAATCGTGCAGCTCTACACACACACAAATACAGAGAAGGAACCAGTACGTTTGGCACTCTTCTATGTGACCAGAGAAAGAATTCTGGAGAGCCATAATTAACAACTATGCTTTATAGACCTCCCCCAATTTATAAAACATTAACAATTAAAAATGTATTAAGATTTTTACAATAACAATTTCTTTTTCTAATCTTTTCTTTTCAGATATTCTATGTTGTCTGTTTAAATTCATTCATTATACATTTATTATGAAAAACAGTGGTAATCAAATGAATGCATAAAACATTAACAATTTCATATTTCAAATGAAATAAAAATTATAATGTAACAATTCTTTTAGTTTTTGTGCAGCACAATTGAGATTTACTGATAATATTAAACTATAGTTTATTATTATTATTATTATTATTACTTTGAGATGTAAATTGTATTGTACAACAGTAATATATTGTTTGCCAAAATTATTTCAAATCAAACTTTTTTATTTTGATGGGTTGGCATGAACGCCTTTGGGTTTCTGTGTGTATATAATATAACAATAATTTTCTATTAAATAAAATAGTGAAATGCTCATGAAGTGAACTTTTAGAGTAGCGTTCTCACATAGTCAGACAGCCGACGGCGAAAACACCATGAGCACCACAAATGCTTGCTTACGTATGTTTAGTGGACAAAACTGCTCCACTCATTCACACAGAACATGCAGACATTCTATTTTTTACACTTTAATTTTCATATACACTATTTCATAATGCAATTTGATTAAGTGTAAAACCCTACTTTTTATTTATTGATCCTAAATATCCCAAATTCCATGGC
Organism: Carassius carassius; assembly: GCF_963082965.1. Taxonomy (NCBI): domain Eukaryota; kingdom Metazoa; phylum Chordata; class Actinopteri; order Cypriniformes; family Cyprinidae; genus Carassius; species Carassius carassius. The sequence goes on along the minus strand of NC_081756.1, from coordinate 22,541,541 downwards.
ATATCACATTATAATATAAAATCCATTTTTATAACTGGATTTTGTGATTCCATCTTCATTTACCACACTGCACAAATCAAATGGCCCTACTAAAGGAAGTACCAAGACATTTCATTTCACGACAGTAATTTAAAGAAATGGAGCAAAAAGGGGTAAATGAATAAAGGAAATATAGCATTCAGATTATTATTATCATTATTTTTAAGAAATCATTCATTTCTATCTAGAAATAACACTTTGTGATTTTAATGAGAACATGGCTGTGAAATAAAATCCATTTTCTTTTTGTAAAAAAAACATGGTGATGGTCGCTCTACTGACCAATCAGAAACCAGCAGCCCTAACCTCCCAGCCAATCAAAAACCATTGGCCATCTCCAGGCCAAAAACTAATAAAACCAAAAGTGACCAAATCAAACACTTCTCCTCCAAACTGCAAACACAACTGCTCTAGAAAGCTGAAACAAGCATTTCCCAGCACAAATACGACATCCCACACCTGTTAAGCTCCCTGTGTGTCTGTGTGTTTGGTTGTGAAGGGTTAAAAATGTCCATCAGGAGATCATACAGTGTCATCGCCCTGAACTTCTGACATTCCTCTAACCCCCCCTCACAAGAGCTGAGAAAATGGCCGGCTAGCTCACAGACACACACACACACACATAAACTCACACAGTTACCAGTCCCAAAGTCTAAGCGTGTTAATATTCCGACTGAAGTTAACTCCGCACGTACACCACACGCTTACAAACACATGCAAAGTGAGAACAACAAAGTAAAAGAGGGCTTCGGATTGAGACCTACTGTGTAGTTTGGCCTGGCAAACTTCCCACATGCTTTTTTTAATGGCTCGACTAACCCCTCCCTCTCTCGACGTCCTCTTCCTTTCCTGTCCTCCCTCCCCTTCCGCTGCATGCCAAAGTCCGCCTATCTATAGAAATGCTAGCAGAATCCCTTCCTGTTTACCTTTAACCCCTCATGCCCCTCCCCAGATCTGTGAACCTGACGGCTTTTCTCTTGACGTCACCCGTCATTCAATTCTGACCTTAGATCAGTGCTCTAGGGAGAAACAGAGCTGTCAGATTGGTTAAATGAGGCGAGTTGGCTGGTGACAGACAACAGAAACAAATGCACATACATAGGCTACTGAGCTGAATTAGGTGAAGGAAAAAAAGGCACAAGCCACTTCCGCACACAGATGGGGGGCGCAAGCACACAGATGCAGACATACAGCGGGAGGTGGTCAGGTGTCAGGTTACAGTGCTGGTTGGAGGCTCTGCCTGACAGACCGGCCCAGTTATATAAACCTCACAGATGCAGGGTCAGGAAGCAACAAAGCAAGCTGGCCACACACAGGCACACACTCACACAAAGAGGCGTATACGCACACGCACAGAGACCGGTTTTACTCACACAGAGCATTCACGCGGCACATGGTAGGAAGCCTGCAAGCAAACCCACACACACATACACACCTTGCTTCACGCCACATCGGTCATTGGGAAGGGGGTAGACGAACTTTAGCCATTTTCATTCTTGCATTTTCTCCAACACACAGACACCAACAGTGAATATAGCTGAAAACTAAAAAAACTAAGCAGCACCACAACAGCTTAAATCATTTTGCACTGGTAATGTCGAAGCTACTAACTAATGTTTAATCATAAAACCAATAGGCTGGGAGCTTAACACTAGACAGAAAAATATATATAAAATAAAATATGGTAAAAAATATATTGTACTGTATTTACAATGGTAATCCATTGTTATGAAAATGTAAATAATTAAATCTAAAATGATAGAATTGCGTATAATTACAAACAATGGTTTAAATTATATAGCCAGACACCAAGAATATCACAATCCTTTTGATCAGAAATACTGTAAAAACAGTATGTTGTGAAATATTACCATTACTTTTTAAAATAGCTGTTTTCTATTTGTATACATTTTAAAGGGTTAGTTCATCCAAAATGAAAATTATGTGATTAATTTACTCACCCTCATGTCGTTCCAAACCAGTAAGACCTCCGCTCATCAACACAGTTTAAGATTTAGATTTAGTCTGAGAGCTTTCTGTCCCTCCATTGAAAATGTATGCACAGTATACTGTCCATGTCCAGAAAGGTAAGAAAAACATCATCAAAGTAGTCCATGTGACATCAGAGGGGCAGTTAGAATTTGTTGAAGCAGCGAAAATACATTTTGGTCCAAAATAACAAAAATACAACTTTATTCAGCGTTGTCTTCTCTTCCGGGTCTGTTGTGAGTGCGTTCACGACACTGCTTACGTATGACACTTCTGACGCGTTATCTTTGTTATTGGGCGCACCAGAAAACACGTCAGCAGCGTCATACGTCAGCAGCGTTGTGAACGCACTCACAACAGACCCGGAAGAGAAGACAATGCTGAATAAAGTCATAATTTTTGGACCAAAACGATGCTTCAACAAATTCTAACTGCCCCTCTGATGTCACATGGACTACTTTGATGATGTTTTTCTTACCTTTCTGGACATAGACAGTATACCGTACACAGGTTTTCAATGATGGGACTGAGAGCTCTCAGACTAAATCTAAAATAATTTAAACTGTGTTCCGAAGATGAACGGAGGTCTTACAGGTTTGGAACGACATGAGGGTGAGTAAATTAATGACATAATTTTTTATTTTTGGGTGAACTAACCCTTTAATATTTAAATTTTCCTGTAATGGCAAAGCTGAATTTTCAGCAACCACTATGCCAGTCTTAAGTGTCACTAAATATGCTGATTTGTTGCTCAATTATCAGCTTGTTTAATATTTTTCATAAAAGTACAGTAGCATAAATCAGCCCATTTAATTCACCATCAGAAAGAAGATGGAAGATGAAAAGTGTAACATAATACAGCCCCTTTAAAAAGCAGATCCATCATCTGGATCACATACAGACAATAGGTTAGGGGTTTGTGTGTGAATGTGAGTGATGTGGATTGGTATTTGCATCCATGTTGCTGAATGTCCATTCTGCACAAAGCAGCAGCACAAAGGGGCTCTGTTCGAGTCGTCAGCCGCTCTCACTCGCTCTTTCGGTCCCTCACGCTATCACACCACCCTGTGACTCTGTGGCTGCCGCTGCTCTGCCCTGTCACTCATTCCAAACTGTTATTCACATTTTAACTAGATTGATTCTTAAACTGTCATATCAGATGGCAGTTCATTTGTTTAGTCATCTTGAACATTTTTAATTATCTGTGTAAAAGTTTTTTGTCATCATGTATGAGTCAAATTGGGTTTCATTCCACCCACTTCAAAAATCCTCACTGACCTGTTCCTTACATGCATTACATGATGCAGCAATATCGTTGCAGCAGCATTATTGAATTAAGTTACATACTTTCTGTCTGAACATGTTCAACCATGATCTTATACTTTCTACAAACATTTAACCCAAGTAAACCACACAAAAAAACAGCCATTCCCCTCTACTGCAGTTAAAGTGACGTCCAAGGTGAAGTCAGGTTTCAGTATTGAAACACCAACCCCTTGTGGTCCAGAGCCTAAGAAAGAACATTAAAGCACAAACTCGCCCCTGAGACCCTCAGGGAGAGAGAAGGTCGAGTGCATCTCTCTCATTTATCCTGGGACTGCCCCACATTATACATCTGTTGGCTTTCCACAGCCCAGTGAACATGAATGCCTCATCTCTCTCTCTCTCTCTCACTCTCTCTCTCTCTCTCGCTCAAACACACACACACAAACACACACAAAAAATGCAGACAGACACTGCAACACAAACACACGCGCTACAGGAAGTCACACGATATGAACTCTGATTCACATCCTGCCTCTGCTTTAATTAAGGATCTGTGAGGACAGACAGACTGGCTTAAGGAGGACATAAACAAAACAAAAACAAAAGCATGCACATTACTGGAAAAATTCTCAAAGAGGGTGCTCGACAAAATGATGAGCCTGCATGCTCGAAACGCCACCTATGTGAATGCACGATCGCTTTTTAGCTTTACTATCACTTGCGAGATTCATGATCGCACAAACTCTGTTTATAACTATAGAGTGACAGTACTTACCACACATTTTACAAGATTATATATTTGTCAATGGTACTGAGGATCTGCAAATCATCCACCATCCTCCTCAGTCATCTCTCCTTACACAGTGTCTACACCGGACGCAGAAACTGTCGTGTGGCACCGCGCTGCATCAGCTAAAGACTGTCTTCACTGGATGATGCGACAAAGCGACTGTTGAAAATCATTAGAAATTTGTGTCTGCACGTCATAAATAGAACGCGGCAGCAGTTTACTGTCAGGGATTTGTGCTGTCATGCCGCCCAGCATCCAGTGTAAACATCATTACTGATTATAATGAGTTCTATTGACTGATCTATATTTAATGAATCTCTATTATAGATCAGAAGTTCTATAGTATTTTGTCGTGCCGCGCCGCTCGCATCCCATGTAGACATGGTGTAATGACACTTGCAAATCAGAATCTGTATTTGGATAGGTGTATTTATGCACACGTCTGACAACGGGAGCACTCCATGTGCCCAGCAGAACTGGTGGAAAGAGCACACAATATGTGTGTGTGTGTGTGTGCGTGTTTGTGTGAGAGAGAGAGAGAGAGAGAAGGAGAGGCAGCTGAATCACTGTGCCTCAACTCCATGTGTCAGCAGCAAAGATCTGAGGGGAAAGACTATTGCTCCTGCATCAGAAGAGAGAGAGACAAAAAGCGAGAAAGACAGACAGAGAAAACAAAAGAGTTATCAGCACTGCCTGCTGCTTGCAATCACAGACTAGACAGCAATCCTGCTCTTTCTCGCTCTTCTTCCCCATTTTCCTCAGAAACTTTATTATCAACAGTTCCCTTCTGTCTGCACTCACATATAAAAACAAATCTCACATCAACAACGCAGACAGAAAAACCACAAGCCAGACCCACTCTAGGAAGCCAGAGTGCACCTCCCACTATCCTATGGTTGGCCTGACCCACATCTTGTTATAGCCTTAAGTACACTTAGCTCCAGTAAGTCCTAAACACTACTGCAACTCTTAATCGGCTGCTACAGTACCTGTCTGCAGGCCCTGGACAGGAGGAGCAGTGAATTATTATTTAATGGAGCCTTTTATCTTGTCCTTTCTCTTTCAGTACACTTGAACACTACAATGTAACCTAATGTCAAAGTAGTCTGCTTGCAACATTCCAGCAACCATTTCATTCATTCATTTAATTTCAAAACTAGGAGCTCAAAGCTGTAATCTCTGACTCACTCCAACATCCCAGCAATGAGCTTTTAAAGCCATCAGGCAACATAAGACACCTTGAGAAAAGATCTAAGAAACGCTTCTCTCACCTGTGCATTGTAAACCATTGGCACATCCTCCATGCCTTCCTCGTCCTTTACATCTTCTTGGTCATTCTCTAGTCCTGCATTTATCCAAGAGTGATTGGAGCTCCCTTCTTGGTCTAGTGCCTCCAGCTGAGGCAACAGCTCATCCCCTAAAAGGTCAGGAGCTTCACCCAGGTCAAGTCTGTTACAATGCTGCTGTCCAAGCAAGACCTCCTCAAGTGCCTGAAACCCATTACTGCTGCTTATGCTTCGGCTTGTAACCAAAGGTCCAAGTACATCATGGTTTCTTCGCTCTGCCATAGAGAATGGACAGTCTGCAGTGAACACGTTCAGACCATCTGGGAACACCTTAGAAGAGGTGAAGGGATCCTGGTCTGATTCAGAGTTATTCAAGGAGCATCGTTGTGCTGGACTGCCAGGAATCTGGACTTTTTGCTGCTGATGTTTCCTTCCAGAATTAGAAAGAAAAGGACAACCAGTATCCAAACGATTTGAACCTGATGATGGGATGGTCGTTAAAGAGTTTGTCATAGAGACTGGGGTAGAAGAGTAAGACAGAGTTGCATTTACTATAGGGGAATGCTGAGCAGTCAGAGTGTAATGACCAGTAGGATAGGATGAATCATGGCTAACCGTGCCAGTCGGGAAAGAATCGGTTGCAGGGGAAGACTGGATAGGGAAGGCCAGGTCATCGTCTACCAACCTCGGACCTTTAGCAAAACCTTGAACTCCTTGGGCTACCTGAAAACCACTGTGTTGCTGAGAAGACCCAGACATCATTGAGGCCTCAACCATAGGGTGAAAGGGACTACCCTCCAGATTGAGCGAGTTATGGTGGCCATGCGGAGAATGATTTTGAGGGATGCTGCTCTGATAGTAAAAATCGGTATGTTCCTGATAGGTCTTGTCAAGATGATGCAAGTATTGATGGGCTATTTGTTGGTGAGGGAGCTGCAGCTGGTCTGGGATTGGGTGTTGATTGAGTCTGTGCTGTCTCTGCTGAAGATGTTGATGTGGCTGACTGTACTGCTGATGTTGAGCTTGATGCTGCTGAAACTGTGGCTGCTGCTGAAATTGTTTATGTTGTAGTTGTTGTTGATGAATTTGTTGTTGTTGTTGATTGTGCTGATGGTAGTTATTTCCTTTTTGATCATGGTTTCCCCACATGGGGCTGTCGTGAAGAAACAGTCCATTGGTCTGGGGGACTTGGTTCATAGTATGCCCTTGAAATGATTGTTGCTGTGGCAAAAATGCTCTTCTACCATTGCCACCTCCTTCTGTACCAGGAAAGGACTGTTCCATTGAGGTCTGTGCCTTCATAGTGTCAAAATGAGCCATAGGTTGACTGTAGGGTATCCCATGTTGGATGGCAGAAGATCTGGACCCACCTGCATCCACCTGAAGAGGCTCCAAACTAGGCCCCAGGTGAAGTTCATCATCCAAGCACACAGTCCCAGGGGTAAACCCTGGATCATCCTGGACCAAGCTGTCAAGCCCTTCCCCAAATATGCTAGGGTCATCAAAGAAGTCCATGATGGGGTCGGTCATTGTTTGAGTTCAGTGCATTAAAGTGTCTGCCCCCTCAGCAGCCCCTACGACAGGACTGCTGGATGCAATAGGGAGCTAAACACTATCAGAGTTTGTTGAACTGCTGTGTGTCCATCACCAAGAACGGCAACAGTCTAGGAAAATGAGAAAAAAAGCATACACAATTTAAGAAATTTAAAAACACTTGGGATTCAGAACTATTTCAATAACTTTCTGCAGATACTTTATTGATATTTCATTAAAACTTATTTTTAAACAGTTCTGAAACCAAAAACATCGTTACTAGGGATGCACCAAAATATTTTTTAGCCGAAAGAGAAAAATGGCAGAAAATATATGGCATGCCGCACAGCCCAGTAGTGTTCAGTACGCAGGTTTCACTCTCCCACTAGTCATCTCACTGCACGGTGTGACGCTTCGCTCAATATTCTGCTCTATGAATATGCATTCTGTTAGCATGGCTCATGCTGATGCTCCACTCATGTATGCTCATGCTCACTGGAAAAGCAACGCTCACTCAAACAACGCACAGACAGGTCCTTTCTATGTAGTATACTTGTTCCTGTTTGTACTGTGCTGTAACGGTGTAATAGGCCTATGTACTGGACAACACTGGTAAAAATGATGCTACCCTCTCATTCACTGATCTGCTCCCCACTATGCTCTGCTCACATGCTCCAATAATAATAGCTTTGTAGAACTATAGATTATTTGAATTTGTATTTTTTATAAATACCTCTTAAATCCGATTCTGTTGCATGGAGCTGAATATAAATAATATATTGATATTTAATAATATATTTTCTGTCCGATTTCATTGCTTTCAATAAAAGTGTGGTTATTTTATTGGATTGTGTTTTTTAAATTCATTATCATTAAAATTATTGAGTTAAATTAAAAAGTCAACTTACAAAATTATTTTATATTATTTAGCCTAATAAAATAAAAAAATTTGGCTTTCAGCCAAGTGCATCCAGAATTTTCGGTTTCAGTTTTGGAAAATAATTTTCATTTCTGTGCAGCCTAGTTGTTACAATTGTTCTCTGAGCTTTGCTAATATAAGCCAGGTTCCAAGCAGGACTGGCATAATTCAGTCTTTAAGAAATAGTTTCAATTCAATTTTAAGTGTGTATTTAAATTAAACTGGCCACACCCACATTCTGGCAAATGAATTGTTCTTTCACCCTTGCTTAGTCTGCCTGTCTGCATAACATGCCTATAAAACCTCAAAGCTTCAAGACTTTTCAAACTTCTCAAAAAAAAGGCTTTCCTTTTTTCTTTTTTTAAAGTTCGAGTAGTTCATGTTAGGTACTTTAACTATTTACAGGTGCATCTCAATAAATTAGAGTGTCGTGGAAAAGTTAATTTATTTCAGTAATTCAACTCAAATTGTGAAACTTGTGTATTAAATAAATTCAATACACACAGAGGGAAGTAGTTTAAGTCTTTAGTTCTTTTAATTGTGATGATTTTGGCTCATATTTAACAAAAAAACACCAATTCTCTATCTTAACAAATTAGAATCCTTCATAAGACCAATAAAAGAAATTGGTTGGCCTTCTTGAAAGTATGTTAATTTACTGTTCATGTACTCAATACTTGGTTGGGGCTCCTTTTGCTCTCTGCCTCAATTTGGCGTGGCATGGAGGCGATCAGTTTGTGGCACTGCTGAGGTGGTATGGAAGCCCAGGTTTCTTTGACAGTGGCCTTCAGCTCATCTGAATTTTTTGGTCTCTTGTTTCTCATTGTCCTCTTGACAATACCCCATTGATTCTCTATGGAGTTCAGGTCAGGTGAGTTTGCCGGCTAGTCAAGCACACCAACACCATGGTCACTGAACCAACTTTTGGTGCTTTTGGCAGTGTAGGCTGGTGCCAAATCATGCTAGAAAATGAAATCAGCACCATCAAAAAGCTGGTCAGCAGAAAGAAGCATGAAGTCCTCCAAAATATCTTGGTAAATGGGTGCAGCGACTTTGGTTTTCAAAAATCAGAATGGACCAACACCAGCAGATGACATTGCACCCCAAATCATTACAGACTGTGAAAACTTAACACTGGACTTCAAGCAACTTGGGCTATGAGCTTCTCCACCCTTCCTCCAAACTCTAGAACCTTGGTTTCCAAATGAAATACAAAACTTGCTCTCATCTGAAAAGAGAACTTTGGACCACTAGGCAACAGTCCAGTTCTTCTTCTCCTTAGCCCAGGTAAGATACCTCTGACGTTGTCTGTGGTTCAACAAATTCCTTGACACGTCTGCGTGTGGTGGCTCTTGATGCCTTGACCCCAGCCTCAATCCATTCCTTGTGAAGTTCACTCAAATTCTTGAATCAATTTTGGTTGACAATCCTCATAAGGCTGCGGTTTTCTCGGCTGGTTGTGCATCTTTTTCTTCCACACTTTTTCCTTACACTCAACGTTCTGTTAACAAGCTTGGATACAGCACTCTGTGAACAGCCAGCTTCTTTGGCAATGAATGTTTGTGGCTTACCCTCCTTGTGAAGGGTGTCAATGATTGTCATCTGGACAACTGTCAGCTCAGCAGTCTTCCCCATGATTGTGTAGCTTAGTGAACCAAACTGAGAGACCTCGGGAAGGCTCGGGAAACCTTTGCAGGTGTTTTGAGTTGATTAGCTGATTGGCATGTCATAATATTCTAATTTGTTGAGATACTGAATTGTTTTTGTTAAATGTGAGCCACAATCATCACAATTAAAAGACCAAAAACTTAAACCACTTTAGTTTTTGAGTTGTATTACTGAAATAAATGAACTTTTCCACGACATTTTAATTCATTGAGATGCACCTGTACATCCCTGTTTCCAACAAAATTTCCAACGTTTCACTCCTGCCGCTATGACAGATAACACGCAAACACACACAGCACATGTGCAAGAATATCAGACGCACGTTGAGCAAACATAAGCCATGTAATTCGTGAAGAGAAATGACAAGCAGCAGCTTTTAATTCGTTGTTAACATTAAAGTATATGGAGCTAAAACAATGCAAGTATCGATAACAGTATCGTTTGTCCTGAAGCTTTTCAGTACTCTGGTATCGACCCAATTACATATTGGTCCAAAAAAATACCGGTTCTTGGTACCCATCCCTAGGTTTGAGGTGTAAAGATAAATGAAAGATATGTCAAATGAAAGATATAACACCAACATTTCAGAAAAAAATTATAATAACAAGAATCACTGAGTTTGAAAAAGGATAACTCCCCCCCTCCAAAAAGGAGTTGTAAACTCAGTCAGATGTAACTAATCACCTTCTCAATGAAACACATTTTCAACTGTGATCAGCTGTGTTCATTTTGATCAGCTCAGCATGAAAAGAGTTTTCCTGGAGCATTTAAGTCCTTGGTAGTGCAACTGAAGCAAACAATCAGCTATGGGTGACAAGGCACTGTCAAATGATCTCTGGAATAAAGTTGTGGACAGGCACATGTCAGAAAACCTATTCACACAAAAATTTTCAAAAGCTTTATCAATGCCTAGAAGCACAGTAAAGTGTATTATTAATTTAAAACAAAACTTGAAGATTCTGAGGCAGAAGAGACTAAAATTTAATTATTTGGCCTCAACACCAAATGATATGTCTGGCAGAAATCCAATACAGCTTGCCATCCAAATAACAGCATTCCAACAGAAAAGCATTGAGGTGGTAATATCCAGTTATGAGGGTGTTTCTCTGCAACAGGGACTGGAGCACTTGTCTGGATGTACAGAAAAATGGATGGGGCAAAATACCATCAAATTATTGAGGAAAATCTGCTGCCCTCTGCCAGAAAGTTGTCAATGGGAAAAAGGAAACTTCCAACATTACAATGACCCAAAGCACACAGCAAAACACAGTATGCAGTGGTTGAAGGAGAAAAAACTGAATGTCCTTGCATGGCCTAGTCAAGGGATTGGCAAGCTGCAGGTCCCGAGCTGCATGTGGCTCTGTCATCCCTCTGTGTTGACTCCCTGTACCCCGGGTGGGTATACAATACACAGGGGAGGTGTCCCCCCGACATTTAAAACTTAAACTCTTCCCATGCACTTTTTTGTCAGGCAAGTGTCTTAATTCAGAAGTTTTCAAGTGCCAATATGAATAAATGCTTTGCTAAGAATTCATTTGGACAACTTCAAAAGGCGATTTTCTCAGTATTTTGAAATTTTGCACCCTCATATTCCAGATTTTCAAACAGTTGTATCTCGGCCAAATATTGTCTGATCCTAATAAAAAATACATCAATGGAAAATGAGAATAAAGTGAATAAATAAGAATAAAGCTTCTTTATTCAGCTTTCAGATGATGTATAAATTTCAATTTCAAATTTAGAAGTAACTTCTGATGCCAGGAAATCCCTAAAATGGACAAAGGCAACCATCTATCACTGTAACTAAGTTAAAAAAACAAGCATAAACCTTAACTGATGAAACGTTAAGACAATAAATGATTGCTAAAATATGGTTCATGTGTGTTTTTCAAGTCTTTTATATGAATGAAACCGTGGTAATTGACATAGCAGTAAGTACAGTGCATAAGCTATTAAATAATTGTTCTGCCTTATTCTGTGATAAAAATGGAAAAAGTGTTTGTAGTATCTAAACTATTATACAATCATAACCATAAAATTGTCATTAGTAAAATACATATAAAAAATATTATAGAAGACAAATGATTGCTTATTGTCCAGCAGTGTTTTTTATTTCTTATCCATTTAAAAGAGTTTTGTTTTTTTGGTCAATTAGACATACATAAATAAATATTATTAGGCCTATTATTATTATTATTATTATTACATTTGGCATTTCTGTCCCCCTCAATTCTGAAATAATTGCGACTCCCCTTCCCTGTAACATAACTGAATATAACACTTTAGCTATATGTCATGTTATCTTTATTTGGGGATCAAATATTTTGTGGCTCCACATGAATTTTATTCGGTGGGAAAGGGTCCAAAATGGCTCTTTTGACACTGAAAGTTGCAGACCCCTGGCCTTGTCAGAGCCCAAACTTAAACCCCACTAAAAATCTGTGGGAGGAATTGAACTGAACTTGAGAAGTTCTGCAAAGAAGAGTAGGCAAATATAATGTAAAGTCTAGTAATGCAAACTTGCAAACTTGCAAAATGCAATTTTTATTATTGTTTTTTTTTCTGACATGTTGGTGTTATAACTTTCACTTGGATGTTATAAGTTACACAGAGTTAATACAGCTGGATAAAAAACAAATAGTGTGTCTGTCTTCATTTTAGGCTGTAAAGTAGGGGTTGTGATGGTGAGGAAATTTTCCCACTGGTTAATCGACGTGTGACGACACTGGTAATACTGGTATCACTGTGGGCGTGGTTCTGTATGGGTTTTTCCCTCTTTTCCTCACTTTTAAATAGCTTCTAAATACCTGTGCGCATTAACACCAATTTCCATATGAATTGCTTGAATGGACAATGACAAACTCAATTATATTAAACATAGCCTAGAACTTTTGCTAACAAACAAAATACACAATGCTATAGGACTAATATAAAAATAAAGTTTAAATGTACAAAGTTTATATGTATTAATAAATAAATAAATAAGAAACATATAATGTGTATTAGCAAAATGAATAAGAAAGCTTGGAGGCATGGCATACACCTTGATGTAAAATAAAATAAATAAATCACACACAGATTAAATACAGAAAAAAATCTTCAAACACAGTGGAACCAAATAAATAGGAAACAAATGTAAAAAAAGTCAAAAGCCTTTTGAAAATCCAAAATATTCTGAAAAAACTTTTCCTCAGAGGAACATGTTCATTATTTGTACACTTATGTACACTGACTTTTGCGTTTCGCTTTGAAACAAAATCTTATTCTATAATTGTAGTGTCTGCTTTCTAACTGAACTAAGGCTGCGTGTCCACCAAAGCATTTTTTCCCGAGGCTAGAGTCATTTTTCAATTATTTTCAATGGAATGCAGCATAAACTCAGCAGAAAAGTAAAAAGTAGTAGAACACTCAGCACAAAAGGAGAAGCACTGAGCATGTGACGTTATACTTTAAATACAAACCCAATCACTCCATTACAAGATACAACACCACACTGATGCTCTTCTAACATGCCCACTTCCTTAAGTCAGACTGAAAATAAACTCTTCAGAACACCCTGAGGCTTGAGAGAGGTGAAAGGGGAAGGAATGTCAGGGGAACATTTGGCACCATTAGTGGAGCTCAGAAACAGACATTACAACAAGCACAGCAGCTGAAGAGCTTTCAGCACCAGACAAAAACCAGGTGCTTCACACTCCCCTCAGACTTTCCTCAGCTATGGATGAGAGAGAGTGAGTGGTAACTGCATAATTCTCTGCCAAGACTTGGTCAGGAGAACGAGAGGAGCCACTTGAGCTGTGTGGGACATCTCATCAGACAGCTCATTCCATTTCATGCACACATGCACATACACGCAACCGGACAGAGAGGTTGAGAGAGAGGCTGTCCTGACCAACACCGGCTGCGGAGGAGGTCCGTCACGACCTGATGACTCATAACTCACACTGATAACAAAATGGCAGTGCACAGAAGACTAGACACGGTCCATTACTACGATACCACTCTGTGGTTTCAATCGTTTCTTCCTCTATATACCATTTAATCAACAATAATTCAACTAACACACAAACATAGACTATATTCCGTCGCTAGAAGGGGAAGCATAACACTTCAATTGAAGCTGCTGCTCCACGTCTAGACCTTTTGGTTTTGCCATTTGAAAAAGACTGTAACAGCTGTCTTATATTGATTTTAGCTTTAAAAAAAGAAAGAAAGAAAATACATGAAATAAGGGTCAGTCCTCTATGCACTATAGCATTCAAAGAAGAAAAAAAAACTGTTTAAGCATGAGCCTCATCTCATATCAATAGCAAACTCATAGCTCTGTGTGGGGATTTAAAATCATATATGCAGCTGTAACTGCGTATGTCACCAGTGTTCAAAATTACAGGGCACCTCCCATTATCTAGGGCTGGCTTTAATGGACTGTTTTGCAAGTAGTACACCTGTCTCAAACCAGGAAGCATTTGGGCAGACACATTGTAATTAAGGCTTACTGTCACGTCCTAGTCATCTAGATGAAACTGATATGATTTGAGACTATAAGCTGGACAAGTTTTTTTGCATTACACTGTTCCTTTGAGAAAATGCAGAAAGAGAGGGCTGCATAATTAATTGAAAAAATTACAGTATGATTATTCCATTTCCTGCATTCTGCTGCAGTTTGAAGTTTATTATATGTTAAGAACCAAACTGAAAATGATCAGTGGTATTTTGGAATAATCTTGATTTCCTGACACTGTAACGTACGTAGAGTAAAGCCCGGTATGCAATGTGTGCAGACAGTTAGTTGACTTGCGCTGAACTGCAGGGCTCAAACAATGAGACTGCGTAAACATACAGTGAGTGTCAGCTTCAGTTATTAAAATGGGATTTATAGTATTGCCACATTGCTTGCCTCCTGTATATTTATTCAAAATGGTACCGTTTTGTTTGTGAAGTTTACCAGTGAGGCCCTGACTTGATTTATTGATGTACACCACTGTTCAAAAGTTTGGGGTCAAGGAAATGCATACCTTTATTCAATAAGGACACATTATAGGTGACAGTAAAACCATTTAAAATGTTCCAAATGATTTCTACTTCAAATAAAAGCTTTATTTTGAACTTTCTATTCATCAAAGAATATTGATTTTTTTTGTTATTATGGTATCATTTCCACTCTTCAACATTGATAATAATAAGGAATGTCTGTTTAGAACCAAATCAGCATATCAGAATGATTTCTGATTTCTCATTTGACTCTGAAGACTGGAGGAATGGCTGCTGAAAATTGCCTTTAATTATATATATATATATATATATATATATATATATATATATATATATATATATATATATACATTTTTATCATGCAGCGCTACTGCTATAGCAATGGATCACCGCTGGTTCTTATGAAACATTGTGGCACACAACAGACTCAAAACAGATTTATGTAAACACTCAAAGCCCAGATTGCCTACCATTTTTGATCAGCCTCTTTGGCTGAGAGGACTGATTTATATGGACTGGCTTCCAAGGATAAGCCTCAGGCCAGAAACATTTCTCTTGAGAAGAGAGGCCAGAGGTGTCTTCCAGAAACTGCATCAGTCCACAGCTGAGAGAAACGCTGATAAGAGCCCTGCCATCCATTAGCCGTGCACTATACAAGCAAAAACATGTGCAACTTCCTACAACTGAAAAACACTGTGAGCCCTCCCCCAACACTCACTCTTTAAAGATGATATCTTACACAAGTCTCTTTCATAGAGTAACCTACAATATCCAATTCGATCTACATTTCTGCAATATGCCTTACATGTCTGGTTAATGAAAGAGTCACTAATATGAGGTAATTATGTGATTCAATGCATTTCACAAATTGAATCCACTGGCTTTTCTCGTGCCAGTGAGAGTGCATGACTTCAACAAGATGAGGCATAGCTGGGTGTCAGTGCTGCTGGTCTTGGACTACACACATCAGCGCATTTCCGTAGTGAAACTGCCCTGTGAGAGAAGCCAAGTCATATATGCTAGATTGTGACTCATCTAAAGAGCAGGTAGAAGTGCCAGGTGCCAGAGACCCGAGAGCTCTATTTGACTATGGTCAGGGTTTTTTTCTGGGCGACTGAAGCTGATCCTGGACCACCCCTATCAAGAAACCTCTTTTCTTAGTGATTCATTTTCCCACAGCACAGCCATGCTTAAACCAACACAACAGGTGGCGAGTGAAATTTCAACGACTTCCACATCAAAAGTGGAACAACAGAAGGAAGATACAGCTTTTTTGTCCAGTTATGCAACTTCTTGCGCCATGAGGAGGGATTGATCTCTGTAAGAACAGTTCATGTCTGTTCATTAACATTTCTGACTGATATGATTAAGCTACTGATTTTCTATTTATTCATTTTGTGCTCCAATAGCAAAACTGAATAAATAAATACAAAATTCATAATTTAAATGTTGCCTGATAACCGATGTTATTAATTTACTGTGCATCCCAAGAGAAAAAGTCAAGGAAACAACCCATCCCCAACAACAGGACTTCACTTAGATCTTCCAGCATGAGAGCAAGTCTAGTCTTAGAATAACTTTCATAAAGCACTAAGCTTAATCTGCATGCAAAAAAAAACTACACTGCCAATTGCAGTTCATAGTCATTCAGGTCTTGCAGATACAATTTAAGATGAGTGTGGTCCTTATATTATATTCAACAAACCTGTATCTATTCTTAGCATACTTCCAAACAAAGGTGCACCATACATAAGATCTTACATAACAGTGTACAAATAATGAACCTGCTTCCACTGAGGAATGACGAAAACCACTCCTTACAAAGTGAAGCAGAAAGAAACAGCTGCTTGCCAGTGCACAAAGGCAAAGGGCATAACACGAACACGTACCAGTTACAGTTCTTAGTTGATGCATAAACTTAATTAATGTAAAGCTGGCTGAACAAGATTTCTACTTTTCTAATGGAAAAGTACTTCAATTATCATCATGACTCAAAATGCTCAGAGATTTGTCAAGCAGAGGAAAATATATGTGGGCTCAAATGATCCTGTCCTGCAGCTTCCATTGACTCATCACTGAACGACATTTTGCTTCCTGATGTAAGTAAGTTCAACAGCACTTCAGATGGACATGGGTGTCGAGGTATTTATTGTTTTTGGAGCTAAAGTGCATCTCTAAATTCTTCAACACTTCCTGCTCACAGCAGTTGATTCTGGTTGACTCTCTGTGCATCATGCCTTGCCCTATATTACAACAACAACAACAAATAGGCCTATCACGCGATAACATCTTTTTATCTATTGCGATATATCGCCCCAGAAATAATATAATATAAAAGCATAATGCAAGAAGGCCAGCACACTTTCGAATGACAACAAACTTGTAATTCTCAAAAATACTTAGATCATGGAAATTAAGTATCTAAATAGTAGATGCCTTAAAAAAACTTGAATAAATAGTAAATAAAAATGTTCTTACAAAAAGTGCAAAGTAACAAGTAGAAAAAAATTACAATTCACAAATAACTTATATGGAGATTTTTCCATCTACAGATTTTTCCCGGACCTTCGTTTCTCTGTAAATTAAGGGTGCACTGTATTGCTTGAAAACACAATCCCTACTTAGCAGTCAGATGTCCGTAAGCACAAAGGCACAGATCCCTGAACAAGGCCATATCTGCAGATGAAACTATATTAAACTAAGCATTTTATTAAAGTAGTCATTTGACATTGCGAAAAAGAAAATTATTTGGTGTATTTGGTGTAATGCTATGTGTTTATGTGGTTTAAGGTATAAACATTATTTTCCACATACTGTACATTATTGTTGCTCCTCTATGCCCCACCTTTCTGAAACGTGTCGATTTTTACAAAGCTTATCATTCTGAAAAGCGAGGTGTGCTCTGATTGGCCAGCTATCTAGTGCGTTGTGATTGGCTGATTGCCTCAAGCATAAAGTTACGCCTTCTTTCTTTGCATAAACATTTGGGCGGCGTTATGCAAATCTTCCCACATCGTGACATAACCATGTGGGGCCGTGTTAGAACACGCTGTTTTAGGTAGGAGTGGTTGACTTCTTTATGCACCAAAAACTTGTAACAATCCAAAGAGAAAGGACAAATTGAAATCACATCATATGACCCCTTTAATTTAAACTAGCCCCAACTACACCACATTATGTACGAGAAGCTGCAAAAGACACAGGCGCAAGTGGAATGCAAAAAACATGGTGACATTAATTTTTATGTAAATATAATAGGCCATATATTTCTCATGTACATATATTGTGTGATAAGTCCATATTCTGATTATTGCGACAGGCCTAACAACAAACACTCCATATATAAACATATAATTCAGTGTTGAATGTTCGCTTTTATGTAAGCAGTGCACTTATGGCCAGACACTTTTATCCAAAGTAACTTAGGGGTCATTCATATAGGATGCTTTCTTGTGTCCATCCATTTATATATATATATATAATTTTCTATGTAAACAGCACTAGACAGAAATCACAGGCACTGCATTTGACATGCTGTGTCCTAAATGTTACTTAAATGTTGTAGTGCACGGTCCACATGAACAGCCCCTTTCAGTGCATTCAAGGAGATCCAGCTGAATGCATTCAAGGCTAAACTCAAGCAAATCTCTCTGGAGTCCCAGCATCTTTCCTGGCCAGATTTTACTAACTAAGCCTGTAGTAGTGAAGTCTCTGGTTTGAAACTCAGGCCAGTACTAATTTACACACAGTCATGTGTCATATAGATCTGTATGTAACAGAAATGAAACTAACAATATGATATGATTTATCCTTTATTTTACCAGGATAGTCCCATTGAGATATAAAATCTCTTCTTCCAGGGAGTTCTGGCCAAGATGGCAGCACAGAAAGTTTCACATAAACCACATACAAACATAAAACTCAGAATCTTTCATAAAATTTTGTCCAGCACTCAAAATAACAACAAAAACTACTTAACCAAACACAATCCCTACACACGTTTCCCTTAAATTGGTCAATAAGAGATTTTTAAAAACTTTTAAAGAGGGGAGTGCTTCTATCATTATTATACTCTGCAGCTCATTCCATAACCAGGGAGCACAGGAAGAGAAGGCAGTTTTACAAAGCTATGAACGTACTCTAGGAACCTTTAAAAGCAATTTAACTCTAGATCTATTGCTATAAGTACAGGTGAAATACGATAAAAGACGACAAATATAAATTGGTAGTTTTCCTAACAATGCCTTAGCAATAAACATCAGCATGTGTATTTTTCTCCTTTGAAACAAAGAAGTCCAACCCACCAATTCGTACAAGGTACAATGATGAGTGTGTGAAGAGGCACTCGTCACAAAGCGCAAGGCAGCATGGTATACACAATCTAACTTTTTTAGAGAAGATGAACTTCAAAACACATCAACGTAATCTAATACGGAGAGGAAACAACTTTGAATAATTCTCTTTCTTGCTTCTAAAGGAAAACATTTCTTTAAATGAAAAAGGAAACCCAGTTTTGGTCTTAGCTTTTTCAAGAGATTTTCAATATGTACATTAAAACCTAATTTTTTTATCTAGCCTTTATAAGTATTTATAACAATTTACTCTTTCTATACAGTCCCCTTCTAAATTTAAAATCGGGCAATCTGTTTTAATGGAACCACGGGTGAAAAGCATATAATTTTTTTTTTTTTGTGTGTGTGTTTAAAACCAGTTTCAAATTTGACAATGACAGTTGCAAAGTGACCAGCATGGCTGCAGTTATAGTACTGTGACCTGATCTAAAGACTGACTGAAATTCATTTAAAATTTTATTTTCAGTTATAAACTGTTTTACTTGATCATTTATAAAAGATTCAAATACTTTTGCCATCACTGACCACCTTGAAATCGGACGGTAATTATTCATCTCAGATGGATCACCACTTTTTAACAAAGGTAGAATCATAGCTGATTTCCATGCACGAGGAATAACATTTGATTTTAAACTTAAATTCAAAATTGAAGTGATGGGCTCCGTTATAAGATCTGCAGAAATTTTTAAAAAGTAAGGCTCTATTTTATCAGATCCCGCTGATTTTTTTACAATCCAAGTTAGATAAGGCTTTATAAACTTGTGTAGCTAAAATAGGAGTAAAAGTGAACAGCTGAGAACAACACGAAGCATTTGCCACATTGCCTTTTACATTATGTTCCTTTAAATTACTAAAGTCTGTAATTAAGTCAGCAGTGATAAAATGGAACAATATTTTCTTTGTCCCGTATTACACTCTCCTTTATTTTTAAACAGTCCGGCAGACTGGTGGAGTTTTTTTTTACCACCAATTGATTGGGTCAACTTCCAGAAATTAGTCGGATTGTTCAAATTTTCATTCATCATATTTATATAATAATCACATTTAGATTTTTTTACCAATTTTGTACAGTTATTTCTTATTGTCCTATAATTTACCCAATCCATATTATTATTTGTTTTCTTTGCTTTAGCCCATGCATTATCTCTATTTTTTATAAGAGAAGATATTGACTCATTAAACCAGGGATTATCTCTACTTCTTACTCTAAACCTTTTAAAAGGTGCATGGATGCGATGTGTTTCTGAAGAGAACCTGTTGGGTGTAGGCCTATGAATATGGTAGCATTCATAACAAATACATATGGATGATTCTTCAATTGAAGGAAGTTTTGTGTCCCCTAGGATAATTCTGAATAGTATATTATTTTCTTTAAGTTCCTTTTTTGGACCTGTTGCCTTCCCAGACCGTTCAACCTCTCTTTAAAAATCGACATTGGCCTTTTTCCCTTTTTTATGACTTAATTTTACTTAACAGCATCTTCCATCGGTCAAGCCTGTAATGCTGTCTCTGTCTTTCCAGATTAGCAGTACGAAACTAGACTCCAATAAAGATGAGATCACTGTACCTTCCACAGCGTTTCCAACTTTAAACGTGCGTCCTCTTCATATTTAGTCACAACAGCGAAGGAACATGATAATCCTTCAAATACAAGCTGTTATTTTCCTGTTACGTTCGCCCGGAGCTCTACTCTCTGGAGTGCGCTCGGTCGCTGTTAGTTCAGAACCACCGCTGGCTGGACACTCAGTGATGTCCGTGTCGTGTCTTTCACGTGGAGCTCATATCGTGACAGACTACTGTACCTGAGCTCAGGTGCTACGAGTGTTGCATCCAGACTGGGATTCCCTTCAGGCAGATGAAGTCAGTCTCTCTCGCTCTCATCGGGACTGACAGCTACCTGAGTTTCAGCACTCTGTAACTATCTTTAGACTTGGAGACTAAACAGACAACCTTACTTACCAAAACGAAGTCAAATCCTGCGGTGACAGCGATCATTGACGGCGAGATAAAATAGCGAAGTTTTTGGCGTAGTTAATATCGCGGCTGGGCGACCTCAGCGGCTTCAGCGGTGCTGACGTAAGATGACGATAAACGTACATTTGCATATGCGTTAAGTCCTCCGTGATTGGTCGAAGTTGAATTCGTTTGTTTTGGAATAACTGGGACGCACGTCTGAGTCTACAAATTGGGCCTTAGCAAAGATCCATATTGTGTACTTAAAATGATACTGGTAATCTGTAACATAAGCGTACTGTAC
This sequence comes from Carassius carassius, assembly GCF_963082965.1. Taxonomy (NCBI): domain Eukaryota; kingdom Metazoa; phylum Chordata; class Actinopteri; order Cypriniformes; family Cyprinidae; genus Carassius; species Carassius carassius. The sequence continues at coordinate 22,520,450 of NC_081756.1, read as the reverse complement.
GCAAAACGTGAAGTTAGACCGTTCAACAAAGAAGATGGCCGTTCCAGGACGTCAGCCAATCAGCGAGGGCTTTACTTTGACTGTGAATCAGCCTGTGGTAGTGGAAGCAGTGGGAGGAGAGACGTGGGGGAAAGTTGCAGTCGGCGTCTCTGATATTTGATCACCTCCTATGGAGCTTTTGGGAACTGCTGCTTGTAAACACTGACATGACAACTCTTGCAGAAACTGGAGCATGTCAAATAGAAAATGTGTATAATCAATAACTAAAATGACTTGTTTTATCTAGCACCAATTTATTCTTGGGTTCCAAAGCAAATCTCTCTCTCTCATATATATATATATAACTGCAAATATCAGAAACACTGACATTTGCTTTCACTTAACAAAATCTGACCAGTTTCATTGTTTATGCATTTATTTGCTTATAACAGTAAATAATAATAATAATAATTAAAGCTGCAAGCAGCATTTAACGGGGTTCAAGCATTTAAGGCATCTGAGGTGGTCTGAGCCAACCTGGATGTATGGATGACAGTTAAACACATCCAAAATGGAGAATAGGCTGACAGACAGACACATGCACTGAAATTATATGATTAAACTAGTTTTTAAGAGTTTAGATGTCATTTTCAGGTTTCACTGTAATCATAATGTGGCAAAATTTTAAAAACTGATATGCCTGTATGAACAAAATGGAAAACTTTAACTCAATGATATTTAAAATGTTGTAACAGTGTTTTTTTATTGTTTAGGCATGAATTCATAAATCCTTTCAACAGTACGGTTTAAATTAGCTGAATTAGTGGTTTTCCGCTGCCATCTAGTTGTTATAAATGGCAATTTCTCATACATCAATGTGTTAATCCTTTATAACTTTTAGTGGTTTTTTTGCCCTATCTCTCTTAAATTTTGCATGCTTGTTTAGAATGAAATTATGAATTATTTTACACAGTTCTGATAATTTGTGGGCTTTCTGTTTGTATTAATAGGCCTTTGTGTACACTATGCAAAGAACATATTATAAAATTACTGGTTTATAGTTGTCCAAATGCAATTGTTCAACATGTTTTTGATAATAATTGACCTTCAGAGTCTAGAGAATTGTACTTCAGTGGTTTTATTGATTTTCAGCTTTAAACCCTTGGCTTAAACCCCTAGTTTTCCAAAGTATTTTTTTAAATAATCTTGAATATTTAATTAACAGCTTTATTGACAACATCCTAGAGGCAAGGTTGTTCAGAATGAGGAGATCTATCATATGATATGAAGATCTAGTGTTTGTGTGAATATATGAGCATTTATTAAACAATTTGAGGCCATTTACCATATACTGTACATCTTGTGTTTTGAGACCTTTTCTACTGTTATAGCGCCACCTATGGTCCGATCTCCATGAAACTACGCATGCTTGTTAAGAGTCATCTGCTACATGTTTGCAGCAAGTTTCATAAAGTTTTGAGTTTTCCTTTAGATTTTATAGGCTTTTGGGTATTTTGGCCACGCCCCTTTTCTAAATTAGCCTGTTATAGCTAACCAAAGGACAAAACTTAATTTTTTTTTTTATAATTATTGATCTGGAGAGTCCAGAAAATTGTTCTGTAGTGGTTTGATCGAGATTAAGTGAAAATCCTAGGACAAGTACGCAAAAGTAGGTTTTTAACACATTTGTGAATATTTAATGAACAATTAGATTGACAGCATTAGTCCCAGAGGCAAATTTGGTCAGAATGAGGAGATCTATCATGTGATATGAAGATCTAATGTTTGTGTAAATATCTGAATATGTTGTACAATTTCAGGTCATTTTGTATTGAAATCGTGTGTTGTTGATGCCTTTTTTACAGTTATAGCACCACCTAAGGTCCGATTACCATGAAACTTTGCATGCTTGTTCAGAGTAATCTGACACGTTTTCACCAAGTTTCGTAAAGTTTTGAGTTTTCGTTTAGGTTTTATAGGCTTTTAGGTATTTTGGCCACACCCCTTTTCTAAATTAACCTGTTATAGCTATCCAAGGGACAAAATTCAACATTTTTTTGATAATTATTGATCTAGAGTGTCCAGAGAATTGTTCCATAGTGGTTTGATCAAGATTAAGCTAAAAACCTAGGACTAGTTTGCAAAAGTAAGTTTTAAACTTATTTATGAATATTTAATGAATGATTTGATTGACAGCATTAGGCCCAGAGGCAGAGTTGTTCAGAATGAGGAGATCTATCATATGATATAAAGATCTAGTTTTTGTGGGAATATATGAGTATTTTCAACCAATTAGAGTCCATTTACCATAAAAATCTGGTGTTTTGAGATTTTTTTCTACTGTTATAGCGCCACCTATGGTCCGATCTCCATGAAACTTGGCATGCTTGTTAAGAGTCATGTGCTTCATGTTTTCACCAAGTTTCTTAAAGTTTTGAGTTTTCGTTTAGGTTTTATAGGCTTTTGAGTATATTTTGCCACGCCCCTTTTAAAAATGACCCAGTTATAGCTAACCAAATGACAAAATTCAAATTTTTTTTAATAATTATTGATCCAGAGAGTCCAGAGAATATCACTGCAGTGGTTTGGTTCTGATTGGGCGAAAAACCTAGGACTAGTTCGCAAAAGTAGGTTTTTAACATCTTTGCGAATATTTAATGAATGGTTTGATTGAAAGCAATGGTTCTTGAGGCAAAGTTGTTCAGCATGAGCAGATCTATGAAATATGCATTTTTTGATGATAAGTGTAACACCACATGATTATATAGCCATAAAACTCGTTAGCGCCAACTAGTGGCCGATTTGTTTCAAAATTCTTACAGACCTCTAGGGCCATGAGTCGAACATGCCCATCGAGTTTCGTTCCGATTGGCCTCCGTTAACCTTGTCTAATTGGTGCTCAAAGTTCATTGGCCGATTGCGGCCATGCTTTTTGAGATACGCCAGTGTCCTGGATACACATGACACCTTGGACCAAGACACTGCATACCAATTTTCAAGTCAATCGGACTAACTCAGGTGGTTAAAGCCTGTTTTAGGTTTTTTTCATGTTAAAGCACCACCATGTGGCCAATCGCCGCATTTTTTTTTACTGTGACCCCAGACTGAACTCCTATACATGTGTACCCAGTTTGGTGAAGATATCTCATTGACTTCTGGAGTTATAGCTATTTTAGTAAAATAGGCTCCTCCCACAACGTTAATTTTGCGCCTCCTAGCGACCGCGAATGGAACTGGTTTGGTTCCGATGGGGCAAAAAACCACAGACTAGTTCACAAATGTAGGTTTTAAACAAAATTCAAAATGGCGGAAAAATTTGCATACCGGAAATGAAACCGGATATACATTTTGATCTTCAGGTGTCCAGCTTTCCATTGATATAAGACTCTTGAGCCTACGACACACGGTCTAGGAGTTATGACCAGTTTCGCGCTTTTGGTTGCTATAGCGCCACCTATGGGCCAATCGGGGTCATACTCTCTGAACCTCTCCTCGATTTTTGTACTACCATCTGGCAAAGTTTCAAGGTTCCAGCTCTTACGGTTTGGGCTGCACAACGCGTTTTAGCGGAGAAGAAAAATAATAAAAATCAGTACAATTACAATAGGGTTTCAGCACTTCGTGCTTGAACCCCTAATAATAATAATAATAATAATAATAATAAAAATCCTAACAATTACAATAGGGTTTCAGCACTGCGTGCTTGAACCCCTAATAATAAAAATACATTACTTACACAGCTGAGCTTATCAGTATTCTTACTGATACCACCCAAAATAATAATAATAATAATAATAAATATAGCTGCAAGCAGCAATTATGGGGCCAAGCACTGCAGCGGCAAATTTAGGAGCTAAGCATGGCATGGAGCATCACACAAAGTCCAACAATGAGCAATTAAACCAATTTTAGGATGATTGTAATTGAAATGGCTGAAAAATCATCACTTTTGACCAACAGGTGGCACTGTTATCAAATAATTTTGGTGTGTTCTGTGTGAGATGACAATAACACAAACAAAGTTTGGTGTCAATATGATAAAGCATTGCAAAGATACAACTTGAAGTGTCATTCTGGCATCATGAATCGAATTCGTCGCTGTGGTATACGAATATAGTTTTGTCTATCGACACGAAATCCATAACATTTTGTCATCACAGTCTGAAGATCATTTGATTCAACGTTACGGTTAATGAGGAGTTCGAAAAAGAAGCTTTTCAACATAAATCAATATGGCGGACCGGACGTTCAGCTTAATCTGACATATGTGGTATCTATGTTGTCGGAATGAGCCAGGGAATATTTTGAGACTAGTTTCATTACAATAGGCTAAAGCATTAAAAAGTTATTAGCATTTTTAAAAGTGTAATTATTCATGGTTAATGAATGGTTTATTACTCTTGACCAATAGGTAGCGCTGTTACCAAATTTATGTGGCATGGTCAGTTTGAGGTGTGGATGACACATACAAAGTTTGGTGCAAATATTTCAAAGCATTGCAGAGATACAGCCTCAAATGCATTTTGGTACCCTTCCAGCTAATTCGTTGATGCGCTAAATGAGAACCGTTTCGTATATCGACACGAAATCCATAACTTCTTGCCAGCATGGTCTGAAGATGATCCACGTCAAATTTGGTGAAAATCGGACTAGCGGTCTAGGAGGAGTTCGAAAAAGTAGGTTTGTAACATTTATCAAAATGGCGGACAGGAAGTATGGCCAATTTTCGCATAATTGGTATCGATGCTCTCGGCATGACCCAGAGAATATAGGGAGATGATTTTCATTTAAATAGTCTAATTTACTCAAAAGTTATTAGCATTTTTTAGATATTTTATTATAACTTTTGACCACAAGGTGGTGCCGCCACCAAACTTTTTGAGTACCTTCAGGGCATGGAGCTGAACATTTTTGTTATTATTTTCGTAAAGATACGGTAATGCGTTATACAACTTTTATACAACTTTTATACAAATTATACAACTTTCCCGCAATCGGTTCTATGGGCTGCCATAGACTTGCGGCGGAAGAAGAAGAAGAAGAATAACGCCAACGATTACAATAGGTGCCTACGCACCTTCGGTGCTTGGCCCCTAATAATAAAATAAAAAATAAAATAAATGCATTGTAAAACAGCAGAATTTCTAAAATTTAAACCATGGTAAATTTCTTGATAAAAAAAATGAGAGTAATGGACTCTGTAGACACCAATTGTTTCATTGAACTGCTCCATTTACACATCAAACCCATTTCGATCAAACTGTTAGAAAACAATAAAAGTGAATTACATTACTGGACAACATGGATTAATTTAGGCTGATGAAACACAGGCCAACTTTGAACAATGTAGCCAGGCCGTCAACGAGCAACCAGGTGAGACAGAGCCCATGACCGATCTAAAGTATCCAGTTAGAAATTTGTTACCCATTCTCAATGGGAAAGTGCCTAAACATTACACACACACAAAAAAGTTGCCCGTGTCTTATGAATAGTTTTTGTCTTGCTCTGTATTTTACATTAAAACCACATCATACACAGGAAAAAAAATAAATAAATAATAATCTCAACACAAATACATCAAGACACAAAAAACAGCGCTCTGTCCCAGTCTGCAAATATATGTTTGAAATTAAAACTCATTAACCAAGTTTGTAGGGAAAGGAAAATAAAGGGAAAATGTATTAAATGTATCAAATTATTAGTGAGAAAACCAAGTTTGTCGATTAGAAAAGAAAGACCGACACAAATAAGTGAGGTGGTTTGTTGTGCCTGAAAAAATTAACATGTTCAAGTAACTACTGACTAGAATAATCTCTGTGCCGTCTGTGCGTTCAAACCTCAGCACCGAAATGAACGAGTGGGGTCTTTAGATCTATACTGGGAACATTATAGCAGTTTTCATTTAAAAGACGAGTGAGGGTTTTCCGAATGAAGAAAGTTCATAGAACTGCATAAATTCTATATTTGTGGTTCGGCTGAGCCACAGTAGCGTAGTGCCCCTCCTGCTGGACAGACAGCGCTGAAGGTTCACGTCTGAAGGGGGTTGTCCTCTTTGCTGAAAGGCTGAGTGGAACCAGGCTTCACCCAGGACAGCCCAGACACTGGCAGTCCTTTGCTATAATCCTCCGGCCGCCGCTATAACAAACAAAAAGAACACCACTGGTCACAAGCACCAAGGGTGTAGTTAATATCCTCACGATAATGCACATTTTAGCCAACCCACAAGCACATAGACTAGAAAAAGACAACAGGAAATAGAAAAGGAAAAGAAACACTGTTCCACAAAAAAAAGCTCATGATTTAAAATGAGGCATGCATTAGATACCAAGAAGAAGCCAGTTTTTACTTGATTGCGGGGAGCAGTCAGGAGAGCGTCACACACTCACTTTATGTGCAAACATCTTCTCTTTTGCCTCTTCATGCACTGCTGGATTCCACGGAGAAAAGCTACAAACAGAAAACAAACATCAGATGCAGAAAAATGAGCTGAAGTCCAGTCTGATGACTCCACGCTGAACTTTTAACCCCACTGAACTAAAACTCCTGGTTTAATTTTCACAAATGAATTCAAGTTTCAAAAAGCAAGGCTACATTTACACAAAGGCTTAATGCACAAATCAAATCTTTTGCCCATGTCCGATTTTTATATTGGCTGTTTACATTCACACAAACATCCTAAATCTGTGTTTACATTTACATGCTCTTTTCAGTAAAATCACTCCTGTGATTGGTAGTACATCTCCAGCATGTGCGTTCAGATCAGGATTGGCAGGTTTTCAAAACAAAACCTGCCCAATTACTTCTCAAAACTAGCTCAAATCGCGTTTCGTTCCGGGAGATAAAATACACATTTTTTGGCGGGGTTCCCTTGGTAAAATTAGCATTTTAGCATTTAGTATTTTTCGGACTATAAGTCGCATCAGTCCAAAAATACATCATGACGAGAAAAAAAACATAAGTCGCACCGGACTATAAGTCGCATTTATTTAGACCCAAGAACCAAGAGAAAACATTACCGTCTACAGCCGCGAGAGGGTGCTCTATGCTGCTCAGTGGTAGACTACAGGAGCACTGAGCAGCATAGAGCGCCCTCTCGTGGCTGTAGACGGTAATGTTTTCTGTTAGTTCATTTATCTTGGTTCATGTCAGATTAATTTTGATAAATAAGTCGCACGTGACAATAAGTCACAGGACCAGCCAAACTATGAAAAAAAAAGTGCGACTTATAGTCCAAAAAATACGGTATTTGTATTGGGGTCGCTTCGACTTGCCGACATGAAAAATAACTGCAGACTTGGCAACACTCGACCTGAACCAGTGTTGCCAAGTCCGCGGTTGTTTTTCATGTCCGCGGGTTGAAGCGACCCCAATACCATGGGGTGATGTTTAGCCCCTAAAATGCGAAATCTTACTGAGGCAGCCCTGCCAAAAAAACTTGTAATTTAACCCTGGGACGCAAAGGGGAACCTCCTGGAAAAGCGATTGGACTAGTTTTGGACGAGTTTTGAGAAGCAAGGATTTGTTTTGAAAACCTGGCAACCCTGATCTGAACGCATGTGTATGTACTTCTAATCACAGGAGCGCCTTTACTGATGAGATGCACAGCACTTTTTGCACAGCCCTAACACAGACACACCACAAAGCCAAATCTATAATATGAGAAGAGAGAGAAAAAAAAAACGACAACCTTTCTTTGAGGGTAAATGCATCTCACACCTGCGGTGACTTGGACTTTGCACTTGGATGTAGGTACAATATCAGATAAGTATATGATTTAAAACCACATTTTTAAGTGGCTCAGAATGGATACAAAATATAAAAAATAAAAATAGATTGTGTTTGAAGTGTACAATTTGTGTCAGATGTGAGTTCAGATTAATTTTTTTTGGTCCCTTTAACGAATTAAAACTCCATGATCACGGGAAGGAGGAGGCGGGAACCGGCGGACAATCAAATATAAACTTTAATTACAAAATAAAGACAAAACAGCGCGTCAGACCCTCGCGGACGACTGACGCGCACAAATAAAAACCAAACAACAACTAAAAGCAAGGCCTGGTCCTCTCATCCTTCACTGTCATCGCTCCGGTTTTATATCCCTCCATCTCCTCCGTGGGACTCGAGACCGGTATATATATATATATATATATTTCCAATCACTCCACCGGCCTCGCTCCTGTTCCCACGTCTCTCGGCCCCGCCCCACTCGTCACAGTCCCCATGTAAATACAGCCTATAAGGCCATTTTACACGGCGCGCAAAGTGAAAAAGCACGGCGAATTACTGCTGAATGGTGCCTTTTACACAGAGTGCAAAACTATTGATCACTTTCTGCTAATTCTCACCTGCCCGCTAGTTGGTGCGGAACAACAATGCATTTTTCCTCAGATATGCATCTTATATTTGGGAGTTAACATCATCAGCTGCTCAATATACAGCATAAAATTAAGATAAAGTTTGGTTCTACAATAGAAACAAACTTAATGCTAACAAGAATACATCTTAAAATATACACTCACTTATTTGTCATAAACCTCCTTTCACGACTTCACACTTACATATAATAAACAGAGTAAAGGGTTATGCATATTTGGCTTGCTGTCCGGGGAGAGGGCTCCGAGCTCAATACTTACTCCCGAGTCAGGGTACTCCCCCTGTCCAGAGAGAGGGGTCCAAAGCCTGGACCAAAGAGCCCCATACCTCCAAGGCATGTGATCCAAGCTTAAATTTAATTGGCTGGCCCTTTTCATCGAAGAATGAAAAAAAATTTCACACCACAAATGATCGCGCCTGGTGTGAATAGTGCCATAGGGATCTATTGATTTGATTCAAAAGCGTCATCGCACCGAATTTTACGTTCAGTGTAAAAAGGCTTTAAGGGATCACAACTGTGGAGGAAAACCCCACAATACAACATTTGAGTGCTGTACTTGCCTTATTGCGTAAGGATCATCAAACTTGGGCTGATCAAACAGGTGACTATTGCATAGCTTGACACTGTCTACCACTTTGCTTTTGAAGAGCTGGATGTCTTTGTCATACCTGAACAGAAAGCATTTATATTAGAAAGTAAAAAAACAGTCAAGTGAATAGGATTTCAAAACAAGATCTTAACTACTGGAAGGCACAGCTAAGAGGAAAGCCTTTAAGCACTACATGTCTTCAAATGCACAGGAAGTCAAAAACCTCAGAATAACACAGGCAATGCCTAAGCACATGAGAGAGATATTGTGGTTACTTCATTTCACTGAAGCAAAAGCAACTTCAGTGGCTTTTATTTAGACACTTATTTAATGACGGTCACTGTTATTTAGTGTATGTGCTAGGAAAAAACACAACAAAAAAAAAAAAGCAGATATACAATCTATTACTCACAGCACTGCAGCCTCTGGGTTGAGCGGATCCATGGTGTTGATCTTATAGAAGATTGTGCGGGCATACATAAGGACCTGCCAGATATGGTTATGGTTTCGCCTGTAAATTTAGATCAATTTAAATCAAAAAAAAAAAAGAGCGAGACAGAAGCAGCAGTTGTGAGTGGGGTGGCCTACTCTAGTTCTGCCCCTGCATTAATTGTGTTAAATGTTTTTAACATGTTAAACTGAAAAGAAATTAATCGCATGCATTAACACATACATTTTGATGGCACTAAAAGATTTCAAAAACAACCTTGAGCCCCTTCAAATTTAGATTCCAGGGAGGTAAAGGGCAATACAGTAAGGCGGGATTTTTTATTTTTTTATTTTTTAAAACAGACCTCCATTTGGTGAAAGCTCTTCTCACATCCAGCTCGCCAGAGACCGGGTCCACTAGTGGGTGGAAAACCGGGGTGTCAAAAATGACCCTCTGAAAAAACAAAACAAAAAAACAACATGCATAAACAACAAAAAGAAAATTATGTGTCCCAAACCTTCTGAAAAATTTGTTTCCATAACTCACATTTGTTTGAGAGTTGAGCACAGATATTAAAGTCAATAGATATTTCCATGACTTGTGTATTTAAAAATAAGAAAACAAGCGAGCAGGTAAGAAACTGTGTGATGCAAATAAAATGAACACGCCTCTACTGACTTGATAATGTTGCCAGTAATGTTCTGATTCTAGACACACCCTGATGTCATCACATCATACAGTTACAGAATTAATTCCAGATGGAATGTTGAAATATTTCAATGAAATTTGTAAAGTCTACAGCAAAGTCTGACTTTACTATGGCTAATATAACAGCAGATTAGCCCAAGTGGTACTCACTGCAGAGTCAAATGACATCTAATGGGGTGAAGGGATAGATACAAATTGTGGGAAGGGTTAGTGTGTGGGTGTGGCTGGATATTCTAGCTCCAACCATTAGGCACAAATTATATTCGCTCCTCCTCACTGGACATCTACGGAGGTGAGCAGCCTCTTGATTAGCCAACAGAGGTGAAAGTTTTTTAGTTTTCATAGAAATAAAATTCTACTAGAAAAGTAATTTATCATCAGTGTCTGTGTAGATTTTTTTTTAACAGACATTCACATGACAAACATAATACTGCATCACATTCTCACAGGCAGTAAATGTTCATATAGTGCTATTATTTAAAATAAATAAAAACTTTAAGGTGTATAATGGAAGTATTTCATCTATATCAGTTCCTTTATTTAAAAAAAAAAATAATAATAATAATAAATATACACACACACACACATATATATATATATATATATATACACACACAGTCGTGGCCAAAAGTTTTGAGAATTACAAAAATATTGGAAATTGGAAAAGTTGCTGCTTAAGTTTTTATAATAGCAATTTGCAGATACTCCAGAATGTTATGAAGAGTGATCAGATGAATTGCATAGTCCTTCTTTGCCATGAAAATTAACTTAATCCCAAAAAAACCTTTCCACTGCATTTCATTGCTGTCATTAAAGGACCTGCTGAGATCATTTCAGTAATCGTCTTGTTAACTCAGGTGAGAATGTTGACGAGCACAAGGCTGGAGATCATTATGTCAGGCTGATTGGGTTAGAATGGCAGACTTGACATGTTAAAAGGAGGGTGATGCTTGAAATCATTGTTCTTCCATTGTTAACCATGGTGACCTGCAAAGAAACGTGTGCAGCCATCATTGCGTTGCATAAAAATGGCTTCACAGGCAAGGATATTGTGGCTACTAAGATTGCACCTAAATCAACAATTTATAGGATCTTCAAGGAAAGAGGTTCAATTCTTGTAAAGGCGGCTTCAGGGCATCCAAGAAAGTCCAGCAGGCGCCAGGATCGTCTCCTAAAGAGGATTCAGCTGCGGGATCGTAGTGCCACCAGTGCAGAGCTTGCTCAGGAATGGCAGCAGGCCGTTGTGAGCGCATCTGCACGCACAGTGAGGCCAAGACTTTTGGAAGATGGCCTGGTGTCAAGAAGGGCAGCAAAGAAGCCACTTCTCTCCAAAAAAAACATCAGGGACAGATTGATCTTCTGCAGAAAGTATAGTGAATGGACTGCTGAGGACTGGGGCAAAGTCATGTTCTCTGATAAAGCCCCTTTCCGATTGTTTGGGGCATCTGGAAAAAGGCTTGTCCGGAGAAGAAAAGGTGAGCGCTACCATCAGTCCTGTGTCATGCCAACAGTAAAGCATCCTGACACCATTCATGTGTGGGGTTGCTTCTCATCCAAGGGAGTGGGCTCACTCACAATTCTGCCCAAAAACACAGCCATGAATAAAGAATGGTACCAAAACACCCTCCAACAGCAACTTCTTCCAACAATCCAACAACAGTTTGGTGAAGAACAATGCATTTTCCAGCACGACGGAGCACCGTGCCAGAAGGCAAAAGCATGCCCCGTCGAATTGCAGAGGTCCTGAAAAAGAAGGGCCAACACTGCAAATACTGACTCTTTGCATTAATGTCATGTAATTGTCGATAAAAGCCTTTGAAACGTATGAAGTGCTTGTAATTATATTTCAGTACATCACAGAAACAACTGAAACCAAGATCTAAAAGCAGTTTAGCAGCAAACTTTTTGAAAACTAGTATTTATGTAATTCTCAAAACTTTTGGCCACGACTGTACACACACACACATATATATACATATATATATATATATATATATATATATATATATATATATATATATATACACACACACACGTTCCACTTTCACCACTTGTTTCGGCCTCATGACTCCAATAACTGCTCTGGATCAAGGTGCAGTTCTCTCCATTATCAACAAAATGTCAAGAACATGCATACACCCTCTTGGTTTGATATTTTAAAGCCACAAGTATTCATGTTTCTTATTCTCCAGCTTCATCATAAAATATAATGCGTAAGGTGCTATGCACAGACATTCTTTTCTACTTTGTCACTTTTCCTTTAAATGTTTTATAGCAACCAACCATCACCATGTTAAATCTGGGCTAAAGTTTAATGGTCTAACATTTCAAACAGTTCTAATTCATGGTGTGTGTAGCTTCTACAAAAACTGTAAATGAGTCTACAGAGGAAAAAACAGCAAATTAATGTGGGGAGCCATCACAGCGGGTCATGTATTACTTAATTAATTAATACATGTAGCAAATCATTATTCTTGATGTGTGGAAAGACGTATGGAAACTGTATATTATACTTACAGGACTGTCTCCATCTGGGTAGTTATCAGGAATGTAGACGGTGAACTTAAACACACCATCTTGGTACAAGCCATGTCGAATGAAAATCACACCAAACCACACTGCAATAGAGACAAGACATTGAAGCATACTTAACAGAGAAATTAGCAATGTAGCAAATTAATTAAACTCTTAAGCTCAGTTAATGAACCTTTTCATAATTTAAACTATTTAATGATGCAAAACAAGCACACTACACACAATGACTAATGCTGTGCTCCATTCAAATCCAGGTGTGGGAGTTTTCTATATGTCTGACTTGAGACCATATTGATTTCTGTTGTCCGATGTTTGGTAGCTACATAAAGAAAAAAAATGCCTATCCTTTCATCTCATTAATAGGGTTGGGTACCGAAACATGGTGCCTATGGAACCAGTATGCACCGAACCAAATCAGAACGCAGATTTCGGTGCTGCTTAATGTCTGAGCGATCAACTGAAATATTTGTCCTTAATCTCCGAAATGGAATTTAGAAGCAGGGCATCGCTAGGCCATTGTTAGCGGGGCTATAGTGATTAGCTCCATAAACTGTACACAAATTTGTGATCACCTCAGAGTAAGTCACCTAACTTTATCTGAAAATACTATCGTCATACTTCATCTATCACTGTCTTTCAGCGCGCTCTTCAATCCGCAGACCGCGGCGAAGCAGCGCGAGCAGACTCAAACTGAAGTAGAAAGGACACAAGGTGTGTGTTTATCGATTGATTAGGGTTAGGATTATAATATCTGTATCTGTGCGGTTCTTTTTAATGATTACAGTTTACAAAAGGTCATGAGGGAGCAATCGGTTTCCCCATCTACTCTAAAGTTTTCGTTTCGTTCCCGTCCCATATTTATGGTAAAATTATGCGTCCCCTATCAAATCAATATGTGACGCGATTTGTCTCGTATTTTACAAAGGCAAACACATATTTCAATAAACAAAAAGTATTCTGCACTGTTTATAATACTAATAGCAATTATAATTAAATCAGTTTCACAAGAAGTATTAGAGAAGCTCATTTGCGCATGATTTTGACGTCTTTGTTTATATAGCGACTCTATATAGTCTCCAGAGCGGGTGCTGTTAAAGCCCTTTCACACGAGCGCAGCATGCGGTAAACAAACCTGCACAGTTTAAAACATCTCATATCTGCCCTTTGAACACAAGACTCTCCAGATGTAGGGGTGAATGGGAAAGTTATCAATTCACTGAAGGTGGCAACCCTACGCTCATCACCCCAACGCTGTTTCCTCCAGCGAAAATCTAGCCCTTAAAGGGATAGTTCACCCAAAAATGGAAATTATGTCACTAATGACTCACCCTTATGTCGTTCCAAACCCGTAGGACCTCCATTCATCTTCAGAACACAGTTTAATATATTTTAGATTTAGTCCGAGAGCTTTCTGTCCCTCCATTGAAACTGTGTGTACTAGAGCTGTAATCGGGCCTAACTGACAGGACCAGAGCCCGACAGGTTTCAGCCCGAGCCCGACAAGTACATTTTGATTGACAGCTTTGTAAAAGCCCGAACCCGTTTACAGCCAGACATTATTCAAATGTGCGCACACACACGGCTCTTTTGCCTTCTGTCAAGAATGAGTCATTTATACATGTTTTAACAATTTATTCATAACTAACATAGACTAGACCACTTGGAAGTTGGAATAAAGAAATAAAATAAGTCCTCTGTGACATCGTAACATCTCAGCACTCTTAATAGACATGGTCTATTTATAGGTTAAATGAGCCTAACGCACCAATAAAAACGAGTCATTTAAAAAAAATTCAATTAAGATAAATTTCAAATTAAGATGGGTATTTGGCAATAACGAATAATATAAAGGCTCCGCCGGATTTGCTTCACACTAGCAGATGATATTTAATAAAAGAATAATGCCAACATTAGCGTAAATACTCTGTCCACATTATGCATTTAAGACTCAATGAATATTTAGTTATTTGACAAACCTTTACTCACAGAGATTAGGCTAGGTCTACATGTTTTTGTGGAGGAAAATGATTGAATCCACTGTAAATGGCTTCAGCGCATTCCTGCGCTGACTGATGGTACGTCATTATTCACTCATTATTCTCATCATAAACATGGTCAAAACTTTTCCACACCTCAGACTTTTCTTTAGTTGCTGGTGCAACTATAATCACCATAGGCAAGCCTCCGTTACACCTACTCAGCATCCATTTTCGCATCTTTCTCACGCTAATCGAAACACATAACATGACCGCTCGGTTACCTCGCAAACCAGAGCACGAGCCCGAGCCCCCGTAAGATGATATAAATTAAGCCCGAACCCGTCGGGTCCCAATTGGGTCCCGTCGGGTTCGGGCAAAGATCTTCAGCTCTAGTGTGTACGGTCTACTGTCCATGTTTGTTTTAACTCAGAGGGAGTGTCAGCCACATTAAAAAAAGTTAACAGTTTAAGTCATTTGTGGATTAATGCATATTGGAGACGCGAACCGTTTCAAACGATTAAGTTCGATTTGGTGAACTGGTTCAAGAAGATCCGGTTACATCGAATGATTCATTCGCGAACCGGATATCACTAAACTGCAGTGAACGCGCTCACAACAGACCCACAAGAGAAGACAATGCTGAATAAAGTCATAGTTTTTGCTATGTTTGGATCAAAATGTATTTTCAATGCTTAAAAAAAATTCTAACTGACCCTCTGATGTCACATGGACTACTTTGATGATGTTTTTCTTACCTTTCTGGACATGAACAGTATACCGTTCACACAGCTTCAATGGAGGGACAGAAAGCTCTCAGACTAAATCTAAAATATCTTAAACTGTGTTCAGAAGATAAACGGAGGTCTTACTGGTTTGGAACGACATGAGGGTGAGTCATTAATGATAATTTTCATTTTTCGGTGAACTAATCCTTTAACACATAAAAGCATACTTTATAAAACGATCATGTTGGTATTTTCATTTGAAATTTTAATATTTAATAAAACATATTACAGTGTATGTGGCATACCACAGTCATTTACATAACTGATTGAAAACAGTGACACACAGCGCTCAGTCAATTCACAATTTAGAGATACAGTAGAAATATTATGTGTGGTTTTGCATTTAATATTATTTTGTATTAGCCTTGAGTAAGGGAAGCACAACTCAGGAAATGAGCAGCCGAGGAGCGTGTAAATTGGCACCGGCATCGTAAAAAACCCAATCGATGCCGAACCCTACTCATTAATCATGCACATCTCCCTGAACACCAACATATTTTTGTGACATTGCAATCCCATGCTGACACATTCACAGAAGTTAATTGACTGCACATTCTGTTGCACTTTTCCAAATTCTTTTGGAGTTAAATAGAGTGCAGCATAAGACCATTCTGTGTGAAAGCATCTGTGCCAGACAGAACAGAGTGGAAGAGGAAGGCATGCTTACTTAGTGCTGATCTGTATGAAGGCTGAACATAGATGCCAGGGAGCTTCTGCTTGATCACCAACGTGCTGCAACAGATACATGGTCAAATGCTGCATAAACTTAGGGTGCTGATACACAACTCTGAGACAACTGCTGAATAACAAATGTGATGCATATTCTTTTTTAACTTAGTTTTATAGTCATAATTCTATTCAATCTCAGGTATGATGCGTTTTATAAATCACAGCTTCATTTATTCAACGTTACTTAAAATCCATCAAAATTGTTATTGGCCAAAACCTGTGGAACCTGGACTTCTGCATGGTTCCCGCTGAAAGCAGCAGGGCTTGAAAACGAAAAAAAAAAAATTAAATTGGTTCACTCCGAGCAGAATCGATATTTTAACGTTTCTGTTCTGCGTTCCTCTGATATTATTACCCTTCCGAAACCGGTTCGGGTGGAAGAAATACCAGTTAATAACGTTATTTTTAAAAAACAATATTATTTGCCTAATAATAATAATAATAAATTATAGCGTTTTCTTTACTCAAAAAGAAAAGGAAAAAATAGAGATCTAACGCTTAGTCACAGCCAATAGGCTACAGCATCATCATCTACATTGGCCAAATGTAAGCTACTTAATAAAAAAAATTTCTTAAAAAGACAAAGTATTTTAAAGATATTTAAAAATGTGTGCTGCATTGTTAAAAGAAAAAAAAAAACATTATAAGATTGCGTATTGAGAGTAAAAAAAAAAAAAAAAAAAAACATTATAAGATTGCGTATTGAGAGTAAAAAGAAAAAAAAGGTCACATCGCATTTTATTAGCCCTATTTCTTCCGAAATAATAAAGGCTAAAATGCCTGTAGTCTAAAGCAAAATGTTTAAAAACATTATAAAAACAGTTATTAGTTTAGGCTATAAAAACGTCAATCCAAAAACAAATTAATCTAAGGTGAAGCTGATGCCTACCGCTCTCTTTTGGCACGAATCCAAATGTTTCCATGTTCGTATCTGGATGCTAAAATTTTATTTAATAATGGTAAATGTATAATAAGTAACGCTGTATATGCGTCCAAAAGTTGGACTCCAAATTTCATTCTAAGAATTATTTTGAGGTTAATATAGCAAATGAAAACTGTTCAGCTTCCAGGATATTTGAGAAGCTCCGCTAGGCTATTTTAGTTCCCATCCCTCCACAACAAATCATTTAAATTAACAGTATTTAGGAAAGAACAAGTATTAAAAATATAAGAAGCTATAGCAATATTAACGACAAACTAAAACTAATTAATTTAGGCTAAAACGAAACTGAAACCAGCGGGTCTCTCATTCAACACAAAATCAAAGTTTCCGTATTCGCGATGTATTTGAATGGCAAATGATTATACAAATAGTGTTTATTATAGCCTAATCTTTGTAAACAATTTGTGTCTGCATTATGTCTATTTCTGAATGAAATTTTTTTCTCTCAAAAAAAACGTATAGGCTATACAAGTTCTCTCTCTCTCTTTCACTCTCTCTCTCTATTAGAGCCCGGCCGATATATCGGCCGGCCGATATTATCGGCCGATATAAGCTAATTGCATTTAAATCGGCATCGGCATTTATAACGGCCGATGAAACATGAGAAATAGAGTCTCATGCTTCACTCATGTTATGAGTGTTGCATAGTTTGCCCACCAGAGGGAGCGCTACAGCTCCAGAGTTAACAACAGCGCCAGAAATTCACTACAGAAGAAAGCGATTAGCCAAGCCACGGAGATGTAACTTACTGTTTGACGGTGAGTCTGTCGTTCGTCATGTGAAATGATTGTAGATTTAGTTCATACCCTGTATATAAAAACTGTGTGGTAGTTCTAGCTAACGGTCCTATCATTATCACTTCTAAATATTCTGTAACATCACTTACAGCCGCTAATGCATTGCTATATTAGATTAGCCACAAAGCTAATACCATGTTTATCAGTGGAAGAGCGCGAACGTTAATAGGAGGTCAAACTATAACGTTAGCGTTTAACTTATTCTTATTCTATTGCGGTGTGTTTCCCACATAATGACCGCGTTATTGGGCCTTTCACACAGGACGCGGTATGCACGGCGCTTGCCGCTGAGTTCAGCGTTGCCCTTCAGATACAACGCGATTTGCGCTGCGCTATGGCGTAGGCGGGGTTTTAAAAACGTTTAGCGGGAGCTCTTTCATAGTCTGTTCCTCCTCCTTTCGGTCAGCAGCAAACATGTATCTGTCCCGTTGTAAGAAGCGAGCGATAGCGCTAGTCCTGCTGATGAGAATTAAGAGAGAAGCAAGGAAGAAGAGGCTACCCTCAGGTCCAGAGAACAATTTGGTGAATTCAGGCTGGTTACGTTACTCTAACGCTAATAGCTTCCTTTTTAGCAGTCCCCTTAAATGCTTGCTATTAACTTGTTTGAAGGTGGTTCTTCTCAAAATTGACAGCGGTGTGTTCATGACACTAACGTTAACCATTCAACTTCGAATTGATTCCGTAATCTTCCGGTAATAGTAGGCAAGACGATGTTCTGTGAGAGCAAATATAGTGTAGTTACAGTAACTACAGTAGGTGCGTCAGAAATGATTAAACCAGAGGGGACATGTAAATAAATGTGAGCTGAACAAGCGCTTTTTTTTTTTTTTTTTTTTTATATATTGTTTCAAAGCAGTTTTACAGACATAACAGGAAAATGTTGAAATCATATTGTTAAATATAAGTAGGTAATACCTATTACTTGACAAATAAAAAAAATATATATATATTTCTCATTTTTGCCTATGTAGGAGATCCCAGTTTATTATTAATATAATTCTAATGATGACATGAGTAATGATACATGGTGATATTATTAATACACATGCTTATTCTTTCTCTGTCTCTCTTTCTGCCTACAGATGGCTGAAAAAGGTGAATGCTGTAGCAGCAAAGTGTGGGACTACTTCTGCAAATACTTTAACTTATTAAAAGTAAAAAAAACTTATTATAAAAGTATTATAATTTATTTACAGTACACACACAGACTGTTAAAACCGGCTTCAACTGGAGTAAAGTAAAGTAAAAGTGTTAAATGTTTAAAACCAGACTTTTTTTATCATTAAAAAATGTATACTTTTGATGTGCAATTGTTTAGTCATTGAGACCGTAATCTAAGGCTTTTTTTTTTAACATAGTCCATTCTGGAAAATGGTTTATACAGCCCACATACATAGAACAGGCAGATATTTTGCTATTGAATGTTGTGTAAGTGCAGTTTATAGGAAATGGGTCTAATATCCAGATTATTTTTAAAATTAAAATATCGGCTTATAAATCGGCTCTTTTCGAGTTAATATCGGCATCGGCCCCCAAAAATCCATATCGGTCGGGCTCTACTCTCTCTCTCTATATATATATATATATATACACGCGTAGCGTATTTTAACCATGCAGCAAACCTTTTTAAATATTTTGATAATTTACTGAAAATAAATAAATGACTTTTTAAACCGTTTAACTGATTATTAATCGGTCAAAATTAGCTGATACAGTTTGCTGCATTCATGCACACTCAGAAACCGGTGACTGTGAACGAATCAGCAGAGCTTGTACGAGCTTTTGTCATCGCTTAATCTTTCTTAGACATTTTCAAATGTCAAAATTGGTTAGCGCATCTATTTGTGCATGATGATGTCCAATGCCCCCGGCGAGCAGAGCTTCTCAAAGTTAGGAATAATCAAAGGAGAGCTTGGTCCTCAGTTGGGCAGGAAAGGCTAAGCATGCTGGCGCTTGAGTGTCGAATGCACATGCACCAACACCGAGAAAAAAAGGCCCTTTTTGCGCTGCGTCATCAGGCCTAATTTGGTCTTAATCCGGCCCTGAAGGCGGTTCATTGAGACTTGCCTATGATGAGTTCTCAGCTAAACAGACATTTCACTCGCTGACTTCAGCTTCACATGGAATTCGTGAATGGTTGACAGCAAATTTCAAATATTAAATGGAATGATAAAATAACATTATTAACCGGTTATCGGCCATTTCAAATTTTCGATTCTGTTCGGAACTATAAAATTTTATTTCGTTTCCGTTTCTGTTCCTGTCAAAATTTTGTTCGTTTCCGGTTTTCGTTTTCGTTTCTTGAACCGTTCGGAGCCCTGGAAAGCAGATAAATAAAAAAAATTTAAAAAAATAAAAAAAAGAGCATAACTCACAATTCTGCAAGCAGCGAGTACTCCAGGTAGAAAGGGCCATACGAGGCATGCGTGCCATTGGCAGACTGTGTAGAGGAGGCCGGCGAGGCGGCTTTAGTGATTGGGATGACATTCTTTGGGATGGATGGAAGCTGTTTTTTACCAAATGGAGGACGAGCTGGACTGGATCTCTGCTCCGTTGGACCACCCTGCTCCTCACCGTCAGATCTCTACACAAAAAATTCACACTTGTTCAATGGTTACATTAAATATAGTTGGTTGTAGTCTAATTTTATTATTTATTGGATTATTTAAGTTACATTTTCTGTATACTTTTATTTTTGGACTAATAATAAAGTCAACTAATTGTAGCCTATGTGAGAGAGTCAGTGGTAATATCAATGCGTTCCTATTGGTCAGTGTTAGAGGAGCTCAGCTTAGCCTGACAGTTAGCCTGCTCCGGACCAGGTTAGTTTCCCAACATATGTTGCCCCAGTGACTGAGCTTGAGCTATGGTAATTTTGCTTTATGAAACCAAATCAAGTGAAAATAAGTCAGACTAACTGAAATAAGCCTGGCTTATTTGGTAAGCTTGTTTTATGAAACAGCCCCTTGGACTTGCTGTCATAGCAACAGGTCTGTAAACTTAAACCTGTTCAGGAGCAGGCTTATTTAATGTAAACAGGATTAGATTGCATCTTTTAAAGTGGAACTAATATTTAAAATCTATCCCTGCCAATGCTACTCTATAGGCGGTTTCAACGGCAACAACATAAACAAATGTTACTGCGCATGCGCACTTTTGTGGCCCTAACTTAACTTCCGGTAGACTTCCAAATAGAATCAATAACAACAGCCAAGTCCCCCTAGAGTAGATTTTTTTTTGATAAACAAAATTTGTTTGCTGCGTAAATCAGGTGGACTTAATGAAAATGCAAATTAATTATTTCTGAGCAGGAGATGCATAAAGCGCGAAAAATAGAGGTTTCCCCAGTAACAGCTGTAAACAAAGCAGAGCTACGCTCACAAACGCTGCGTTATCAGGCATATAACATGCAAGTCTTCCTTCAGAAATAGTGATATAAAAACACCCGTGCCTCGTTTTGATATTTAAACATATAAATTTAAGGAAGAATTATTATTATTAAACGTGCAGTACGTAACGTTACTCATGTTTATTCAACGATGCCTTTTTGAAAATCGATCAGTTTTAAAATCGTGGCGAGTCTCCAAAAATAAATAGATGTATGGGAAACACATCCATTTAACTGCATTTGTAGAAGGCACTGCAGCCAGACCGATATACACAACACAGACCGGAAGTTAACTTAGGGCCAGGCGCGTGCGCCCGATGAAACCGTCTATAACAAGAGTCCTCTACTAATCCAGGGACAATCATTTAAAATAATAATTTTAAATGTAATTGGAAAATAATATTATAATGTATAATGTTAATACCACACATCCAGTTTTACTCACTGAAAGATTAGGGATAAAATAATAACTTTAAACTTTAAAATAATTTTATTAGAGTCTTACACACACATGCCGTACAGTTAATCAGAGTCATGCATTAATTTACATGCTGACAGCTATTATGGGAGTGGCTTGCCGCGCAGAAGATGCAGATAACTTGATCTTGACCCATAAGAAACTTTAATGCTTTCACATAACAAATCTGCTTTAAAGATAATATTACATGAATTGCTAATTACAACATTGAACAAAAAAATGCAAAGCCTGTACAAATACTAGTAATCGTGAATATAAAAAAAGTGCACATTTCATTTACTTATTATAACATTTATTTAGTTGTTTCCTTATATAGGTCCAGAAATTTGTCAAGCTTTTTTTTTTTTTTTTTCATCAGGTGTCTTTTTAACTATATGATGTCATCATGTTGCTGTCTTGCCGCCAGCCAATTGCTGCTTTGCTGATCATGGTTTTGATTATCGATACATCTGCCCTTTACAGGGAACACGGGAACGTGCAGTAATCTTAGACAACATAAACCAGATATTTTAATCAAATCCGCTAATTCATCTGAAGAACCAAATTAGCCAGAGATCAGTTACCACGATTAGAAGATCTGAAATCTTTAAAATAATCTCAGATGTATTAAGCGAAGTACGAAGAACGGACCCCAGGTAAAGGACACTGGAATGTTTATGCTAGCAATATCAGAAAGAATCTCACATTTTAAGAGAACTATGCCAACTAAATTCATTAATTTGGAAATGAACCAATAGAAAACATTACCGTCTCCAGCCGCGAGAGGGCGCTCTATGCTGCTCAGTGCTCCTGTAGTCTACACTGAAGACATAGAGAGCCCTCTCGTGGCTGTAGACGGTAATGTTTTCTCTTGGTTCTTGGTTCTAAATAAATGCGACTTATAGTCCAGTGCGACTTATATATGTTTTTTTCCTCATCATGACGTATTTTTGGACTGAAGCGACTTATACTCAGGTGCGACTTATAGTCCGAAAAATACGGTACTGGTGGACTGCCATAATTCACCTTACGACCAGCGTTTGTCGACATGCTCCAAAATGGGTTCATTACTCATTGAGCTCTGGATGGGTGTATGCTTGTTCGCTTTTTGGTGGCATCTGAAGAATTTGCTGTGAGAAACATAATGAGAGAAAGAAAAAGTGCTGATGAGAGCCTGGACATTTGAAAAACACATTAGGCAAACTGATGCTTTATGGCAGCTGGTGGCAATCCAATCCCCACTAACTATGTTGTTGTTGGTGCTAGTGAGAATTTCAGTGACCTATAGTCTAATATAGAAGTTTTCAATCTTTTAGATGACACAGACCCCCAAATACCATCATCCTGAGAGACCCCCACTCTAAAACTTAAAAGGCAGCTATGCATTTGTATATATAAAGATCCAATTTATACTGAACAATCAATATTATAGATGTGTAAAATATTATTTGCAAAATACTTAGTTTTTATTAGGTTACATACTATTGTTTTCCCTTTCTATTTGTAATTATTGTAATAATTTTTTAAAGACTTCTTCTCAAAAGTTTTTAATGGACCCCAAAACCTCTCATCTACAGTTACAGAGTTCCAGACTGCGACCATTTTGTGCGACTAATTTTTGTAAGCGGTTGCACTGGCGCAACCACTGCACTGCCCAACTCATAAGCTCTGCCATTTTGGTTGCATTTGAGAAACATCAAATGGTAAACGAAAGCAAAACTAAACCGCGCTAAATTTCAGCTGAAGGAGCATTTCTCAGCTCGGACCACGATGCAAACAAACATGTCCGAGCTCAGAACAACTTTACTCGGGAGCCAAAGTTGATTTTGCGAAACTGTTACTGTACATTTGCAACATGGTCATACCAAAGCTGGTTGGTTATACAGAAGCAAGACATTATTCAAAGCTGTCAAGCTTTTGCAAAATAAAGAAAACTAATCTCTGCAGTTTCGTTTTCCTTTCTGAAAACTTTGGAACATGTCACAATGACCGTAACTTAGCAATTTTTTTCATTCGTTTTGTTAATCTGTCAATATGATTTAAGTGAAATATATTTAGTGTATATGCCTATATTCCTTTTTATGTAATCCTATAGTTTTTCTGTTTTTTTCTCCATTCACAGAAGCGCTGCAGGTGCATGTGATCTGTTGAATTCATCTGACACTTTCCTCAGATTAACTTCACTCGTTGGCTTAAGCGTCACATTTGCATATGCCGTGCTACTGGTTAAATGCCATTTCAAATTTTCAATTCTGTTTGTAACTACAAAATTTGATTTCGTTTCGGTTTCTGGTTCTGTTCCTGCCAAAATTTCGTTCGTTCCCGGTTTTCGTTTTCGTTCCGTGAACTGGTTCAGAGGCCTGTGCAAGAGTGACTTCTTCCAATGATCCAGGAGCAGTTTGGTGATGATCCGTACATTTTCCAGCATAATGGAGCGCCATGTCACAAAGCAAATTCCTGAGTTTGGGGCCAATAAAAGCCTTTAAAAACTGTTCAGCTTGGTTTTTCAGTATACCATAGAAACATGTGAAGAAATAGTCTACAAATACTGAAGCAGCGAACTTTGCACAACACAAAATGTGTCACTGCCAAAACTTTCGGCCATGACTGTACAAGAATCACAACAATCAATTCTACAGTCATTAATATGTTGACGTTTTGAATAGTCAGATCTAACATTAACTTAGGGCCAAATAATTATCCATAGTTCATATAAAAGTTTAACCAGGGTGAGAGAAAAGATAATGGTAATATTATACAGTGACAGATGTCAACGCCTGAGACACTGGAAGATTGGCCACAACTAGAAACAAGAGCTTCGACTCCGTGTAAGACTTAATTTCTACCTGACACCCACTGCAGGCAGCTTTGTTTGGTGACAGGCAAACTTTAGCGTTTAATGAAGTGCTCTCTAGGTGAAAACACCGCTTTTAAAGCAGAGTTTGAGTTACTGTTACAGTATTTGTAATTGGAGTAGACTAACGTTAACGTTAGCCTTTATTTAGCAAAACCTCCGTAACTAACGGGGTTCCACTTACCGGAGTCAAATAATGTCACCTGGCTGATGACATGTAACACGGTAACTTGTCCGAATGTGAAAGTATGATTTAAACATTTTTATTCATTTTGTACGGTTAACTAAACCACCGTCGACCGTGTTTTCCGATAAATCTCACAAATACCGAACACGTCTCTAACTAACTTGACAGGAAAAGGCGGGACATAAACACAAGTGAGAGACGGTGATTGGCTCTCATTGTGAGTGACAAGCCCTTGACCCTATTAAACGTACAATACAGCAATCCACAAGGTTAAATATCTGCAGGTTAATGTTTAGACAGCAAATATTTGGCACATAACGATCTTTTTAGATGATTAATAATGTGGGAATAACATCAGCCGCAGCGAAAGTGGTTTTAAATCGACCGACAAAAGACTTGCTTCTTTGTCTGCTCAAGTTATGAGCTGAGCGGTTTTAACGGACGCGAGCTTTGGATTTGATCTTACATTACGATATACACGGGCATTTCTACGTTAAACGTTAATAAACATTTAAAGGACTTTGAGAAACTTACCGTGCTGAACTCAGGACATTTCGCATGACTTTTAAAACATGTATCCACCCTCCCCGTCGACGCACTGAACGGAATGTGCTCGCGGTCTGTCATTGGCTTACATTCTATTGGTGCATTTCCTGTTAATCATGTCAAACCAAGGTAGTACGCTCGGATTGGTCCTTTAAATCACGCTTTTATGTGAATTAATTAAACGGATTCATTGGCAGATTTATTCATACATAAAAGATGTCAGTTTATTACGAGATTCAGTGTGCCTTTGTAGCCATTGCTTTAATTTAAAGCAAATCACTTCTTGTAAAAATAAGAATGTTATGTTTCTTTATTTTTTATATTAGTCTTTATAAAACCAAAACCTAAAATATCCATGAGCTATTACACCGTTTGCGGTAGAAATAGTGTAACGTATCAATTATCTTTATATACTAAAATAAATAAAAACTTCCGCATTTTAAGTCATTATAAGAAATGTTTGGAGATAAAGGCTTATCTTATGACGCATCCTTGGCCTTTCACTTATATGTGCCCAGCTTTCTAGAATAAAGTTAAGAAGGAAATACATTTTCCGCGTACACTGGAATTGGCCAATGGATTGACTTATTTTGCAATGTCCCCTTTAAGACAACAGAGGGAGTCAAATACTAGGTATCAGAGTACCTCAACAATCTCCCCAACTGACTGCCTTCAGGGGACCCCAGTCCTGTTCCTGAAGATATGGGCTGCATCCTAAAATTCTCCGAAGGCAGCATTTTCTTTCAGTTTTTGAATGCAGTCCTACTGTCCTGCACTTGATGATTACAGACAGGTGTGTTGAATCAGGGTTGGATCTGAACTCTGCAGGCAGGTAGATCTGCAGGAACAGGATTGAACACCCCTGGCCTTATTCAATCCTTTCTAAATAGATCCATAGGCCAGAGTTCCTCAAATCTTGCCCTGGAGGGTTAATGCTAAACTCTGCAGGCAGTGACCCTCCTAAATTTGAGGAACACTGACATAGGCTTTTGCTTTGGAAACCAGCAGTGTCATTATCAGGACTGTCAATGATGCCAGTACATGGTCACAATAGTAGATTACATATAGACAGTTTTATGCTGGCCCTAGCTTTTCTGCTGACATCTGGAGTAATTGCACGGTAAAATTTGGCACCTGATGTTTGATCGATTGATTGATTTCTTGAGGGATATGCCTAATAATAATTTATGAGGAACATTGAGAGAAAGAAAAAACAAATTTACTGCTTCACTGATTTACCTAATTGAGGAAAATTACATTGTCCAGGGCTGAAAGTGGAAGCTAATTATTGACTTAATTATTGTTTAATTATCTGATTCCATTTTGTTTTTCAACACAGTCCATTAATAAAATAATTGGCCCGTGGTTTCTTGATGCAGCCAGTAAACAAAGCATGGTCACTGACTCATTGAAAGAATGAATTTGATTGGATTACAGTGGTATTTCCAAAATGTAAATGTTGGACATGAGAAAGGTGATTGCACTCGGCCTCAAATGCAAATGCCAGGCCCTACCTATGTATGCTGGATAACAGTGGTACTGTCTCTTACGAGTTAACCTAATGAGGTCTGTGGCATAAGGAGGAAAACCTGTTTAAAATGTCTTTTTTTGAAGGCTTAATAATAATAATAAATAATGGATTTCCAACTGGCTTTCAGAAGGTTTTGCTCCCTTAGACGTGAAGTGAAAAAGCAACACAAATGGCCGGCTGGGTTGTTGTTTTGTCCTTTATTGTTAGTATTAATGATTGTACCAAACTTCCCAAAAAGCAAACACTCAGTAAGGCATTGTGTTTGAAATTGCAGAATAAAAATATCCTGTGCTGATCCTCTCCATCACTCTGTGTCTCCTCTGAGACACCATGGGTCTGCTTATTCTGATCTGCAATTTGGTTTAAATGACAGTTAAAAATTGCAATTGGCAGCCCCCCAGTGAAATATGCCACGACAGCAAAACCCATAATGCAGGCAGAACGAATGACTTCACGTCTGGATAATAAGTAATAACAATGTTAGTTTGAATAAGAAAAGCCAGAGCTTGATTCAGATGCAATAGTCATTGTTGGAATATGCACGACTGGGGAGAGGAAAGAGGAGGGAAAAAAGCATCATCTGAGTCCCACACACCGCAATAGTCTTTTCTTATCCCTTAGGCTATGGCCCGGCTAGCACCTCAAAGCAGCAATTATTTGCTTTAATTACTGCAGTGCAAATAAGCCCAGAGATTTTATTAAACCAAATGAGGAAATCTTCAGTGTATTATCACCTTGTGATTGACAGTGACAAGTGTTGGGCTGGCTCAGATATGAGTGTGCTCTCGGCAAAGCTCTCAATAATGTTCCCCCTGATAAAGTTGCCTGTTGAACTCCATCGAGAAAAGAGAGAAGAACGGCATGCATAATAATTCTCATTGTCAAGACGTGGTTAAGAGAGCAAGGGCAGATGGAGGAGTGAATAATCTGGCTGGGCTGCAAGTCCCTTACTCAGCCTAGGCTGGCATTTTTTCTGCACTAATGAAAAGGAGATCTATAGTGCCCGATCATGTGCATAGATTTTACTATATGATAGTAATAATGAAAGAGAAATATTCATATTAAAAGCAAAGGTCATTCACATAGTAGGCTAAGCTTTCCTAAGCTGCAACCTTTACAGTAACAGACAACCTGAGATGCAGATGAAGAGGAAAGAGGAGTGAGAGAAAAAGAAAGAGACTGAGAGAGTGTTGTTTCTTAGTATGGACAAAGGGGGGAGACAATACACTGTTCTTCAGCTGTGTTTACGCACAACTAAAACCTGCTGTTAGAGATAATGTACTGGTTTATTTTGAGATAATGACCATCATTCTGGCTTTCATAAAATAGAGTTTGATAAGGTAAAAAAATATAGGCTATATTACCTAAAGGCTTCTGTTATGTAGGCTATCCACTATAACGTACAAAGTGATGACTGCAGGGGTCTCCAACGCGTCGCTCGCTCGCGTACTACCAGTAAAGATACAGTAGCTCGCAGTCTGATTGGAGGTAAGTTAGCTCACCAAGACATATAGTGACATATCGGCCGTGAGGTTATTTAGACATTGTAAAACAATCAATTTTTATAAGTTAATGATTGTATATATATATATATATATATATATATATATATATAGTATATGTTGCATTTAATGATCCCGTTATGTGTTTTAATTATCATTAAACCCGTATTTGATTATTACGATTTGAAAAATTCACAGTGAATATTCAATATTCAACTTTAATCAAAGTTATTGAGAGTCTCACGCAGGCACAACACATAGAGTAGTTTCATTTTGTGTGAAAGAAAATGACTGAAGGCAGACTGCTAATGGAAATTAATGAAAGAATATATGGTTTCATTTTTTTGTGTGAATGCATAACAGGAAACCAAATGTCTTCAGAAAAGTATCGATTGCTTTCCATGTTCCCTCTGTGTAATGCTTAATAAAGCACAGAGGTTACCGTAGAAACAGCTCTGTTCTGCTGTTTATAAGCGCCCTCTGCTGTCAAACTGTGGATTTACAAATTCATTCACTCTGAAATATTTTTGTTCAGACCAATACAAAATCATACCATATTTTTGTTGAAAATCTTAACCGGTCAATGGAAAATAGCCTACTTTGAATCAGAAGTGTTGAGATTTTTAAAATGCACATTAGCTTATGCAAAACTGTTTATAGAGCAGATAATTTTTTTTTTATCATTCTTACTCATCCTCATATACAGTACAGACCAAAAGTTTGTAAACATTACTATTTTTAATGTTTTTGAAAGAAGTTTCTTCTGCGCATCAAGCCTGCATTTATTTGATCAAAAATACAGAAAAAACAGTAATATTGTGAAATATTATTACAACTTAAAATAATAGTTTTCTATTTGAATATACTTAAAAAAAAAAAATTTATTCCTGTGATGCAAAGCTGAATTTTCAGCATCATTACTCCAGCCTTCAGTGTCACATGTAACATCCAGTCTATCACATGATCATTTAGAAATCATTCTAATATTCTGATTTATTATGAGTGTTGGAAACAGTTCTGCTGTCTAATATATTTGATGAATAAAAGGTTAAAAAGAACTGCATTTATTCAAAGAAAAAAAAAATTCTAATAATATATATTTAAAAAAATATATTTTCTTTACTATCACTTTTTATCAATTTAACACATCCTTGCTCAATAAAAGTATTGATTTTATTTAAAAAACGAAAGAAAAAAAAATACTGACCCCAAATTACTGACCAGTAGTGTATATTGTTATTACAAAATATTTATATTTTAAAAACATAGCTTCTTTTTTTTATTATTATTATTATTTTTTTTTACTTTTTATTCATCAAAGTATCCTAAAAAAGTATCACATGTTCTGAAAAAATATTAAGCAGCAGCACTGTATACAACTTTGATAATGAATCATCATATTAGAATAATTTCTAAAGGATCATGTGATAATGATCCTAAAAATTCAGTTTGCATCACAGAAATAAATGATAATTTAAAGTATAATAAATTTAAAATCTGGCCATGATTATTCAATTGTTTTATTTCACTGTTTAGGCAAATAAAAAGTTCATAGTGCTGCTAATTTTATTTGTTGGCTTTTGTCATAAAACTTTCAGTGTGTTTATCAGTACTTTTTTTTAATTTCCAAAATGACAACTAACCACAACTTTCAGCCATTTTTATTTTTTAACTCAGCTGTCGCTGCCCGAGTAATTTGCTGGCAGTGCAAAAAAATGGCCTTTTTGAGGTGTTTTTTATTGAGCTGAACAGCCAGTTTTTGGCAAGAACCAAATCAAGTCACCTTTATTTCTAAAGCGCTCTCACAGTGATAAAAAAAAAAAATGAAAATAACAGAATCAATAATGGAAACTCAACTGAATATAATTCAGATTCTGCAATAAAGCAGCTCTAAAAAGACAATAGTGTCATTATAAACACAAACAGATAACACCTTAATTGTGTCAGAAAAATAAGTTGTTCTTATGAAAATATTTGACAAAAATTTTGAATTTTGTTTTAAGGATCAAATAGTTTATAAACTGAAAGCTATGACTGTGCTATCTAACTGATAATCCAAATGAAATATAATCAAATTGCATGCAGTCAGCATTAGGTGTAATAATTAATTATTGTTGGTGGTTGGGTATGTTATGCTAATCTTAACAGATCTGCATGCAGAATAATATTACTTAATTATAACTAAGAAAGCGTCCACACAGCAGTTTTAATTAAAAGCATAGGCAAACTAACTTTTAATAACCAATTGCAAAGACAATATAAAGAATTCTCTCTAAGGCTGGATGCTCTGTATACTTTTTTTTAGACTCAGGCAGAGTAGTTTTGAAAGACAGTACACAGATTATTGTCTGCAGTACGTGAATGAGTGAGTAAGTGATGTGGGCACTATGTCCGCATATGCTTAACACACACCACCATTTATTAGAGCCGTGCACTAAGTACAGGCCATGTTATTGGATTTGAGTACCGACTCCCAGACACATTCTCTGGCATTGGATATATATTAAGATGAAGCAATCTCATTTAATAACACCCAAACTAATAAAAGGCAGAGAAGATTGGAAATTAAATTTATGAATTACTCGGCAGCAGGGGTTAGCCCAAAAAGGCAGGCTTGAGCTGTCAGTCTTCAAGCAGATGAGTTCAGAGAGGCTTCTAAAGAAACAGAAAGACACTCTGGCACAACCTTCAAAAGCAGGAACAGAGAACGCACTGTGACTTATCTGAGGTCTCCGAGTCACCACATGAGTGATTTAGGCATCTGAACATAGCTCCTGGTGTAAAAAAAAAAAGTATGCTAGAGGATAGATCATTTCATATGTCATGTTAAGCTGTATATGTCATACACTGTGCCATATTTATTTTTTACTATATAAAAAAGATACCAATATTCCAGATAATGTAGAATGAACATTTTTAGCTTCATTTCTGTAGGATGATCCATTTTTTGTATCGTATCTATACTGCCACAGGACTACAATTCATTGTCATTGACTTTATAACTTGTTAAATCATCTAAACCAACAACATGTATGTTAGACCCTATTCCATTTAAACTCCTAAAAGAGGTGCTTCCAGAAGTCATAGATCCTCTTCTGACTATTATTAATTTGTCACTGTCATTATGTCCCCCAAACCTTCAAACTGGCTGTTATTAAGCCTCTCATCAAAAAAAAACACAACTAGACCCCAAAGAACTAGTTAATTACAGACCAATCTCGAATCTTCCTTTTCTGTCCAAGATACTAGAAAAGGTAGTATCCTCACAATTATATTCCTTCTTAGAGAAAAATGGTATCTGTGAGGATTTCCAGTCAGGATTTAGACCATATCATAGTACTGTGTCATACTTCACTTGGGGAAGGAACCAGGAGATACAGGAGAATGATGAAGTAGAATATTTAATTAAATGCACACAGTGATACAAATAAGGATGGCTGAAGCGAAACAGTCGTTCCGAAGCTTTGCGAGATCCCGAAGCGCAGATGTGTCGAAACACTGATCCGAAGCGTGATTCGAAACACCCATGTCACGTGACTATGACCAAACGAAGCCTCGAAGTGTTTCACTAATTGTTTCATCAGGTGTGGTCCGCCGAATCAGCGTTTGATTCGAATGGTCGGGAACAGACCACACAATCTCACATCTGTATAAAAGTGAAATAAACGCATTTTGACCTCGTGGGTTTTTGTGAGAGGAGTTTGACTTTGAGATAGCGGATTTTTGGTGATATAGTGACATAGTGCGATTTGATTAGTTATAGGCAATTTAGACTTATATTTAAATTTACACAACACATTGACTGAGAGGCTAGAGACAGACAGAGTATACATATAGTGACACATTAATAGATACATAGATATAAATATATATAGACAGCTAGATTAATAGATAGATACATATATAGATAGATTACAGATACATATATAAATACATATATTATAGATATATACATATATAGATACATAGATTATAGATACATATCTAGATACATAGATCGATTCATATATAGATAGATAGATTTGGATAGATAGATAAAATGGAAGCTCCCCAGAAGAGATGCCGTACATCTGTGGTGTGGGAGCATTTCCATTTAGAAACCCCAAATAAAGTGAGATGTGTGTATTGTGATCGGCAGCTAGCCTACTGCAACAATACATCATCCATGATGCGCCATTTGAGGAACACTCATCCATTTTGCAGGGTGCAGAGGATGGCATTCCCCCTGTACCTAGGCCTGCTACTGACACTGCTGGGCCATCTAAGCAAGGTATGCATTGTTTGGGATATAATTATAATTGAAATATAATTACAACCTTTTGGGACACTGTTTATAAAGTTTATAAGTTATATAAAGCACTGATTATAAACACTGGAAGGTTTCCAAATAATGAACCAGTAGGCTATACTTTTAATAGATGTGCACTAATTGAAGCTGTATTTTTCCAATGTATTTGTCTGAAAGTATGTTTTGTCTTCTCTTTTAAAAGTCAGACAGAGGGAATTGGATGAGGCTCTTATAAACATGGTGGTGAAGGATCTGCAGCCCTTCACCATCGTGGACGATGAGGGATTCAGGGCATTTGTGAACAAGCTTGATCCAAGCTATGTCCTCCCATCCCGGAAGGTGCTTAAAATAATGGTCAGCGAAAATTACAACAAAGCCAAGGAGAAGACAATGGAGGACCTACAAAAGGCCGAATTTGTTAGCCTTACAGCTGACATGTGGTCCTCCATTAATATGGATGGATATATTGGTGTGACTTGCCATTACATAACACCAGAGGCAAAAATGGCAACTGTTGTACTGGGTGTAAGGAGGTTTTACCAAACCCACACAGCCCAGCATCTCATGGAGGCTAAAGCCTTGCTAATGGCTGAGTGGGGAATAACCTCCAAAGTTCAGTGCATGGTGACTGACAATGCATCTAACATGATCCTAAGTGCCCAGCTACTCCACCTTCGCCATGTCCCATGTTTTGCTCATACTTTAAATTTGATTGTGAAAAAGGCACTAGATCAAACCCCAGTCATCAATGAAATACGCCAGAAGGCCAGAAAGATAGTGGGGTTGTTCAGATCCAGCTGCAAAGCAAAGGACAAGCTTGTGGAGATGCAGAGCTTGATGGGAAGACCAACTCTGAAACTGATACAGGAGGTTGACACGAGATGGAACAGCACATTTGACATGCTACAGCGCTTGTATGACCAACGTGAACCAGTGGCTGCTGCACTTTCCAACTTAAACAATGATACTGCTCCCCTGACAAGTATTGATTATGACATTATTGAACAATTATTGTCAATACTGCAACCATTCAAACTCGCAACAACAGAGATGTCAGAGGAAAAGAGAGTGTCTGCTTCAAAGCTTATACCACTGTACAGGATGTTGAAGCACAAGCTTGCACAGAAAAAAGGAAATGCAACGCAGGAATCAACTGTTCAATTAGGTAGGCCACAATGACCATACTACCCATGTGATTGGCCATAACTGTCATATTATTGTCATTATTATAAATATGTGTTTCTCCTGTTTTGGCTCATAGGCTCACATCTGCAAGAAGGTCTGCACTCCAGATGTGGAGGTTATGAGAGTTTTAGAGCCTTGGCACTGGCTACACTGCTGGACCCAAGGTTCAAAAATGTGGCATTTGGAAATGCTGCCAAAGCCCAGGAAGCTGAAAAGCATATCACACTGGAGTGTGCTTCACTGATGCGTTCAAACACAAATCCTGGTGAGCAGTTTCAGTCTGTGTTATGTTATGTAATCTGAATCATGTAATATAATATATCCTTCATATATGCCGTCAGTTTAGGATTTGTTACTAATTGCTGTTTTCATTTTTATTCAGACCCAGAAATGTCAACATCACACCCATCATCATCATCATCACCATCACCATCAACATCAACACCAGTAGAAACACAGGACAGTTTATGGGAACTTTTTGATACTCGCATCCATCAAACCAAGATGATACACAATGCTACAGCTGATGCCACAGTGGAAGTGAAAAAATACATCAACGATGCGTATTTGCCCAGAACTCATGATCCACTAACTTACTGGAAAGAGAGAGCAGTAATCTTTCCTCATTTGTATGTCCTTGCAAAAAAATATCTTTGTATGCCAGCAACAAGTGTCCCTTGTGAGAGGATTTTTTCAAAGGCTGGAGAAATTATCTGTAAAAAAAGAAGTAGGCTAAGTCCTTCCACAGCAGATAAATTAATATCTTTGAATAAAAATCTCTAAAAAAGTGAGACATTGTGGCTTGATTTCTTTTATTAATATTCATTTTTCATGACCAAAATAACATTATGCACAGTGAGGAGCCTATAGGTTACAAGCTTCACATATTAGAACATTATAATAATAAAAAAACAACACATTTTTTTAATGGCTCGTTAAGGTTGTTTCAGATCAACACCTGCAAGTGACCACTAGGTGTCACCGTTGAGACGGGTGTCGGATTGATTCGAAGCCTCGAAACAATATGGCACATTTGGTTCAACTGTTTCATTGGTTCACGAGGCCTCGATTTTGCCATCACTAGATACAAACAGATAACTGCCATATAGATTACATGACATTTAACAGCAGACAGAGAACTGACAACAGAGAACACTATTTAAAGACAGACACTGATGGGACACGGCTGGAACCAAATTAACTAAAATGGGGAACACCTGGAACTAATGGAACTGAAGACAGGAACAGGAAACATGACCAAATAAGGAAACTAAGACAGGGGTAAAACAAGGAAACTCAAGTCCACAACACTGACATACTGAGACTGCTCTCTTTAGAGTTACAAGTGACCTTCTCTGATCATCTGATTGTGGTTGTATCTCTCTATTAGTGCTATTGGATCTTAGTGCCATCAATTCATTGCAGTGAATGAAGAGGTATCATATCGATCACAACTGCAGTATGGAGTACCTCAAGGCTCAGTACTAGGGTAGTTACTTTTTACGCTTTATATGTTACCCATGGGAGATATAATCAGATATCATCATAACTATGGGTGCTTCTCGATATCCCTCCTCGTCTCCTCGCTCTTCCGTCCTCCATCCTATGACCCGGAAACTGATCGAGCACAGCCATCTTGAAGGACATCTCAATTCTCTAATTGCACCATGAGGAGGCAAGGATCGAGGAGGGATGAGGCTTCATGAGGAGCGATGAGCGAGGATACACAGGTGTATCCTATGCGGAAGTCTTTTATCCTTCCCTCGCATCCTGAAGAGGTGGAGCTAAGACACGAGGAAAGGAAACGAGGATGCACAAATAAGAATTGAGAAGCACCCTATGTACTTGCTACATTGTTAGAAGAATGGCATCTATGCTAATATTAGTCTTTTTCTCTCTTATTCCGAGGTCACCATAGCCACCAGATTCAGTGTGTATCCAGATCAGAGGGTCACTGCAGTCACCCCGATCCAAAACGTATCCAGCCCAGATGATGGATCAGCACCTAGAGAGGACCTACAACCCTGAATGTCAGCGGAGCCCAGGACAGATGAGCCCCAGAGACAGATTCACACTCAAGACCTTGTCTCCTAGACAGCCATTGGGACAAGACCACAGGAAACAGATGATTGATTCTTCTGCACAATCTGACTTTGGTTCAGCCTGGAACTGAACTGCTGGTTTCGTCTGCTGGAGGAGAACTTGCCAAGGTTTTTTCTCCATTCTGTCACCGATGGAGTTTTGGTTCATTGCCGCTGTTGCCTCTGTCTTGCTTAGTTGGGGACACTTAAAGGTGCAATAAGAGATCTTGGAAAATGCTAACATTAGTCTGATAGCACTGAAAGTGAACATCTCACCCTCCTGGCAATCACCCTGAATGCGCTAATGATGTATTCTGTCTGTGCGAACTGGGTGCGCAGAGATATGCAGATACATACGTTGACAGGCAGGTAGAAAAGCTATTTAAGGGTGCTTTCACACTTGGTTCGCTTGCCTGATCTGAACCCGAGTTCGATTGCTCCTGCTCCCTCCCCCCCTCCTGCCCCCCGTGTGTTCATATTATAATATTTGAGTCCGAACCACGGTTCGCTTGCATCATCAAGCCAGCAGCGGTTTACCCTGTTGCTTAGTAATGATGCCGCAGGTTCACTTCTGCGATTTGGTACGATTGCATTCACATCAGCAGTGAACCATACCAGAGTTCACATGAACCGTACCCCAGACCACCATTTTTAAGTGGAGTCGGGTACGGTTCGCGGGTGCTCACCCGAGTTTGGAAGACAGCGTTCACATCATCCAAACGAACCGAACTCTGACATCAATCCGAACCCGGGTGTGCACCAAAAGTGATAGTTTGAAAGCACCCTAAAACGCTCGGACCGTTTTGTTTGGACGTATATTTCCACAGAATATATAAATACAGATAAATAAATTTAAACCACTTAACTAAATGATTGCTATCGGGATGTGAAGAGACTTTCAACCAGTATAACAAAAAAAAAATTCTCAAGACAATCACCTTTGCATCGTTATTTACCAGCATTTTCGTTGACTTGATTGCACAGATTATTTAAACTGAACTGAGCTGGATGATGACATCATTGAATTCAATGATGAACTGCCTTTTTGCTTTAAGGACACACTTTCTATTTAATGCCATTCAGCTGCTTTGTTACAATCTATATTGTTAAAAGTGCTATATAAATAAAGGTGACTTGACTTGACATGCATGGACAGATAGAGCTAGACTTTTACTACATAATTGCTTGACTGAATAATAGGCCTCAATCCACAATAGTGCAGTTATACTTGTATTAATAATATATTTATTTACATTTATTTAATATTACAATTATTTTAATTGCATTTATTTTAACATGTTTCTTTTAATTTTCTATCTATCTATACATCTATCTATCTATGAAATTGTAGATTGGTGTGTTTTTTTTCCAGAGGAGTGAGTGCAGTGAGCGGCTGCTGATTGACTGCAGACATCGACCAGCGCGTCCATCTTCCGCTGCACTTCCAAACCTCCATCAACAGATGCAGAGTCTCTTCGGAAACACATTTATTTATGTGTTTATGTAGATAATTTAGACATCCATTACTGTGATTACCTTTGAGAGTTGGTGGAACAACAGATGCACAAGGACAGTTCATTCAATATTACTTAGTGAGAGCACCTGCCCACACTGTGAGTGGAGCAAGAGACGAGATTCCTAAACAACAAAGCACTTCAATTTATTCCTAGTTATTATTTGCCAGTCTTAATCAATAACTAAACGTCGTAAGTAACCTACTCCGGGAAGATAATTTATTGGGGGAAACATTGAACGTAAGTGTTACTTTAAAGAAAGGCTTCTGGACACAAGAGGGCGCTCATACAACATTTATTAATTTCATTTTAAAGCTAGTGATGTCTCAAGCTCTAAACCAAACTGCATCCAAAAACTTAGACAGCTGACTTGCTGCCTCACTGTCGTATGAGGAAATTACTTTGCAGGCAGTGTTTTTGCGTGAAGGCACCTCATGAAACTGATTTTGGACAGGCTTCTGAGGCAGCATAACGGTATAATGATCTACACCAAAATATAGAGATCTTTGGTGATTAAGTGAATATTTAATTACTGTCATATTAATTTCTCGCTAGAAATGACATCAAAAAGGGAAAACATTGATCAAAAACATACATTTACACACAAACTGCAACTACCAACCGCAGCTTTCAGATACCGCCTTTATTTTTTTTTAGTTTAACTGCCACGGAATGGAATGCACAGGATTGTGGGATATCAAAGGCAGCGAAGGATACATCTACTAGTTCAAGCCTCAGAAGTCATGCCAATATCTAAATGTCTGATGCATATGGGACACATAAGTGGAAACACTTCAGGAGTGTCGAAGTCATCCTCAGATTGGTTGAATTATACAGGATTTCTGGGAGACGTGTGTTGGTGTTCTTTAAAATGTTCCACCTGGAAACAAAGATGCAGTGACAATAAACCCCCTCACGAAAGAAGAAAGCTGTAGTGTTTACAACTGTGATGACGAGCACTTATCTGGATCAGCTAAATACTGGAATTTCAAAAGTATGTGAAATAAATTTGTGGTATAGAATCTTAAAATATGTATGAGAGTTTTACACAATGGTCTGGCGACATTTCCATGACACAGAAAAGCATACACTGCCTGCGTACCAGGGGGGCAGGGTTTCATAATTTTCTGAAGCACCCCTGGGCACCGCCATTGGCTAGCGGACCCCCACCTGCTGTTAACATTCAATTGACTCACATTCATTTTGGCGTCACTTTGACGCGAATAACTTTACATCTGAGGCGTTTAAAGACACCATTTGTCCATTAATTATTTCTAAAGAAACACGAACATATATAAAAGGCTCCATTACCTCGTATCTTACATTATGGTCCCGTAGAAGCAGTTTTTGTAAAAAATAGGCTAACGATTGCATCATAACCAGCGACTCTCTGTCACACAGTAGAGAAATTACTGTATGGACAGGAGGAGAAGCTCGCAGGCAATCTTTTACGGTCTATGAGGCTATCGGGCGGACATGGAGGCATGAAGTCAAGGGAGATAATTAATCAGAATACTTACCAAAATTTGCTCCTGTTCACGGTCGCCTTCTCTGGAAGATTGGGTGGGTGATTCAGATTTCTCTTGGCACAGCGATTCGAAGACTTACAGGTTGCTCACTTGACATCTACGTCATCAAGCTCCGTTTGAGTCTGCGCAGTACGCCCGACCCCCAGGAAGTGAGTGCTTCTAATTGACTTCACTTGTCTCCGTTGAATCCAATGGGGTCGTTGTGTCCATTTCTTTTACTGTCTATGCTGCGTACAGCTCAGATTCTCCATAATGGTGCTACTAGGGATGGGTGAATCGATCTTGAAGTATTGATATATTGATACTGATGCGAGTATCGAAAGTATCGATACTCAAATAAAAAAATATCAATACTAAGCCATTTTTATTTACTAGTGATTTTGTTCATTAAACAAAAAAAAACAATGCCTACAATATGCCTTAAATTGGACGAATAACCTATGTTAGCAAATAACTGTGTGGAAGGGATTTTCCTGCTCATCTGAACACACGCAAATGTTGCAAGGCAGAATCAATCAATTACAGAGAGCGTTCGCTCATTTCTGACAGTGCATTTTAATAGAGCTGCGTTTCCGAAGAGCAGCCTATAATAAGAAAGCATTTATGTTTTTGGAAAAGACAGCCCTGAACAATGCAGTAAAAACATAGGCTATATTATTTCACAATAAACCTATTGAAAATGTACCCTAGTTTGTGCACTACATTTATTTAAATTTAAATGTTAAAAGTTCATATTGCTCATGTTCTATTCTGTATTGTTAATATAAATCATACCCTCTCCGAATAAAAAGGGTGCATTTTATTCTATTACTGGCAGTCCCTTATGACAATGAACCATGGTAAAGTGAACATAGTTTAATTACAGTATTTATAGATTGCCTTGGTTACCACTACAGTAAACATATTTTAACCATTTGTAAACAAAAATATAACCTAATAAGTTGCAATTAAAACATATTGAATGTTAAAATGCATTTCAAATAAGTATGTATTATTACTCATTGTACTCATAATAATTAAATACATATCATAATCTAAAAGTTCAGTTTAGAAGTATCGTATCGGTATCAATATTGACGATACTGGCCATTAGTTGTTCAAAACGGCCTACCAGACACCAGAATGTGCTACAGCCTACCAGACATCAGAATGTGCTACCATAGCAGTGGGAACATATTTTATCTGGGGGGTGCTAGGGACTGGATATTGCAGGGTGGGGCCATGGTGGGGGATTTTTGCCAAAATCCTAATATTAAACAGCAAACAAAAATGAAATGAAGACAGAGTTATATGTGAGCCAGTTTATATTTGTGCTTTTGTGATTTTAATTCAATAATTTGTTTTGTTTAATATTTCTATTATCGTATTTTCCGGACTATAAGTCGCACTTTCTTTCATAGTTTGGCTGGTCCTGTGACTTATAGTCAGGTGCGACTTATTTATAAAAATTAATTTGACATGAACTGAGAGAAATGAACCAAGAGAAATGAACCAATAGAAAACATTACCGTCTCCAGCCGCAAGAGGGCGCTCTTTGCTGCTCAGTGCTCCTGTAGTCTACACTGAAGACATAGAGCGCCCTCTCGTGGCTGTAGACGGTAATGCTTTCTCTTGGTTCTTGGTTCTAAATAAATGAGACTTATAGTCCAGTGTGACTTATATATGTTTTTTCCCTCATCATGACATATTTTTGGACTGATGCGACTTATACTCAGGTGCGACTTATAGTCCGAAAAATACGGTATTTAAGGGGATTTTACTAAATATTATCAATGCTGATAAGCAAACCTTTTTGACAGTACACTTTGGCGAATTCTTTTAGAAACAACAAAGTGCAGATGTACATGCGATGTAAATAAAACACTAATTCATTATACACTTCAGACAGCATTACTTATTATAACATAAATTTTACAGAGTGCTTACACTCACACTAGATTGAATTCAGTTTGATCATGTAAATGTTCTTTGCTCACTGTACAATTTGTTCATTGTTTGATAATCGAGGACATGTGGCATTATAATTAAACTTAAAATGTATAAAAAAAGAAAATTTGATCAGGTTCAATACAAATTCAGTCTTACTGAGATATTTTTGTCATAATATGCTAGTCTGCAGTGTTAACGAGCGTGTTGCTGGTGTAACCTGCAGTACCACGACAAAAGCTGAAGAGGAAGCACCGGAGAAGCATTATAGCCGTTATGGCGGCAAATACATATCAAATCATTAAATCATTGTTTAAAAATACAAAAGGAGACAACAGGAGAAAATGGCATTCTTTCCATCCCCACAAGGACTTGTACCATGGCAGATCAACATTGTTTGTCACGGACAATTATGATGTGTAATGCTATAGTATAATAAATGATAAGACACTTGTTATTTGCTTTGTTTAATTTTCTATAAGAAGTTGTAATGATAAAATATATTAAAGTGCAGATATAAAAACGCAAAACTGAAGTACATACGGAGGGAGGGATTCCATCAGACCAATCCCAGCGCTTGGGGTGAGGTGCACATCAGGCTACGTCGTGGGAATGCGTCTATGTGTAGGCTACGGCGTAGGTCTGACGCAGAAGTATAATTCAGCCTTAAAGAGGTGTGCTTATGTGATTGCTGGGGTCCATCTTGAGAAGTGAGAAAATGGCTCATAAAAAGGACAAGGACTTGAATGGTTTTTACAAGACAGAATGTAAAATGACGGTAATGTTGTATGAATATTTCACATGAAACTCTGCGAGTGTGAGGGGTAGAAGTAGGCATGTGTGCCGCAAGGCAAGCAAGTAAAATACAACCACACTAGGCTATATTTCTGGTCATTTTAATAAATAATTAATAACAAAACTATTACAAAATTTTAAGTATCTTGGGAATTATCAAGGGGCCCAAGGAAAATGTCAGTCCTGGCCCTGTGGAATGAAACAGCATTATGTTCTCATACACCTTGGCAGTCAAATGTTATCAAACACCTTAAGTATAACTTTTAACCAATAAAATAACTGTACTGCATTTAAGCTCAGTTCTGTTTAGTTAATTGGAAGAGATTATGGTACTAAATAATATGCGCAATAATTATGATCCATGAATGACCATTTAAAATATAACATTTTCTAATATGCTTATTATTTATATTACAATTAGTGTAGTATTTAGGGTTAAAATAGAGAAAATGTTTTTAAATTCCAGTGTAAAGACGCAAAATAGAGGCATTTGTTGGCCAGAAAGATAATATTCATATGTAATGCCTTATTGATGTTTAATAAATACATGTACTGTATTTAGCTCTACTGTCGTTGCTCAAAACAGTGTTGCTGGTCATAACAGCTTATTTTTTAGGGTTTGCTTTTTAATGTACATTTAGACATTATCAAACACTCGATTTTTATAATTTTTTATTTATTTATATATTTGTTGTTTTTAAATATGTTCATTACTGACAAGCAAATTAGGAATTTGAATGCTAGGATTTGAACTTATACTGCCAGATCGGAGAGGTTGTAAGGTTGTGGTCTGAGAGGTTGTGACTTAAGGTTGTGCAGTGAAACTGAAGTAAATATGTCATAAACATTTGTGTATGTCATTTTCTTTGTGTGAATGTCATTCTACACATTTGTAACTATTAATCTACAACTTCCAATTCAAAACACGGGTGTTATGATTATTGTTTGTGTGTGCAAATTGAAAGATTCAGATTTAAATCAGAGCTGTGTGTAAATTTCAATTTACAAATACAAATATTAATATGACAAGTTCTCACATTCCAAATTTTTTTTTAACCTGTCGAGTTTAGCTACTGATTTACCTCCATACTACAGCTTAATCTGCAAGACTGTTAAAACACAAGCAAAAGCATAAGACAAAATGAAATGAATTGTTTAAGTGAAACAATCTGCTTCGGTATTGGATTAAATGTTAATTCGTTCCCAAACTAAGCCACTAACACTCTACTCTCTTACATTTTTCCCCTTCTCATTATTTTTTTTCCAAACGGATGTGTCCATTCATTAAGCTAAAATTATAAACATAAAGGATATCTCGGTATTAGCCTAATATTTTCTCTTTTTGTTAAAGCTCAATCAACCATAATGCCCTAATTTTCCTCTCCTAACCTCATTTCGCATTATCTTGCTAACCATAGATGGGTGTCCCAAAAGGGATTTATTTCATTTATCAGGATTATCGAATTAAATTAAACTAGACACTTAACACAGTAGGGGCACGGCGAGCCCCTCTACTTAAAGCTGCCCATAAGTGTGATTTAGGCAAATGCAGTCGAATTCCATTCGACCTAAAACAATTTTAACGACGTTCACTAGAAAAACAGTGAGCTGAAATAAAGGTACGTTCGATGGTCGCACGATTATTTTTGTCACACCATATACACAATCAAGTATTTACATTTTTTTTTATAATGTAAAAAATATATTTTTAGACTGGATTATTAAAAGTTACATTAATCTGTATATTCAGTCTTTGCAGCAGAGCATTTACAGACGCTAAGGCGATATCAGCTACAGTATTGCAATTATTTGACTAGAAAATACAGATTAAATGTTTTTAGCCCTTTTCTGAGCTGCCGAGCCTGCTTAGCAAGTTCGAAAACAAAATCAAGTTCTTAATGAATTAAAAGCTGTTTCATGTTTAATAATCATTGACAGATACGCATTCTTTTTTTTACATTTATTTATTTATTTTAGTCAGCAGTAATTCAGTACATTAACAGCAGGTGGCAGCCTTTCTCTATCATTGTGTTTGTCTCCTGGGCTGAACTTGTAGGCCCCATCTCTGTGATGTTACTTTCCCAAGCCATAGAGCTCATGCCTGTGAAATGCACTCCCTGTTAGAATGGTTTTAAAAGGCAGCATCACAGTCATAGCCATCATCTCCCAAAAGCTGGTGCCACACACAACAGCCTGTGACGGCTGCCGCAAACAAAGGCATGGCACTTTCCTCCCCGATCACCACAGTTACAGCCCCAATCCTGCCAAAGGTAATTACAGAACTAACCAAGTGTGAGGTCTGAGAGAACCAATCACTGCTAATACGATCAAGACCTAATGCCAACACCTCTCTCCCATATTTCTTTCTTTGCTCCTCTGGTGTGTAGGTCATGCCTGAGCTTAAGACACCTGCAGATTGGTATTTCACACACTTGGGGGTTAGAAACTGCTATTTTTACTCTAGATTTGCACTTGATTTTTAAGGGTTATGTTCATGCTCATGCTATCAGTGGACCAACGCTTTTGGTT
Organism: Carassius carassius; assembly: GCF_963082965.1. Lineage (NCBI taxonomy): Eukaryota > Metazoa > Chordata > Actinopteri > Cypriniformes > Cyprinidae > Carassius > Carassius carassius. The sequence continues at coordinate 22,476,290 of NC_081756.1, read as the reverse complement.
GTGCTACTTCTCTAACAAGCTAGGTTGGGCTCTTCATATCCTGAGCCATGCAGAGACAGAGTGTGTCAAGCAAAGTCTTTATAGGATTCAGACTTTATAGTATTCAAGGATATAATTAGACTTGAGTGGCACCTTTAAGGCGGTTTGCCACAAAACCTACCCCCAGCATGTGTCAGCTTTCAGCTGTTGGTGTTGAATGCTGGGTACAGAATAGACACTGGAGACATCAGTGATGTGCAAGTGTCCCTAAACAACCCTGAACAAGTTCACGTCCTCCTGTTATCATCTCATCAGCTGCTACGGTACAAGAATCTCTCTGCACATCTCATCTTTCAAAGTCAGAGAGTGACAGAGAAAAACAAAGAAAGTGTTCCTAGATCAGTGTGTTCATGAAGGCCTTACTCTAACCTGCTGGACATTAGTGACAATGGGAAATCAGAGTACCGGTGAGCTGATGCAACTGATGAATATGTATAAGGCTCTTTCTCTCTCCATCTCCTTCCCCACGGTGGCCTCGCATACCTGTGGTTTTGCTCAGGGAGTCCACACTTCACGTGTGTTAGCATTGCTGTTGCTCTGGCAGCTTGCTAAATAATTTGTGCTCTGTTAGTGGGGTCATTGGATAGAGAAGCTGAACTCTGAATAATTTATCCGCAGATACAATCTGAGCTGCCCTCTCTCATATCCTTCAGCTTTCAGATGGCTGGTTGCGCGCATGCTTGCACACAAACCTGTTACCACTAACACATTAATTTAGATGGAAATAAGCACCAACAAAATGGGAAATACAGGGCTGGTGGGCTTTGTCCTGATTGTGACCCAGAGGATCTGTAAGAATCTCATCGTCTTCCATAAACAGACAAATTTGCCTGTGGATTATGTGGATAGAAATGAGACGGCCGATGGACTTTGTATACCTACCTAATTGCTTTTCATTATTGAGCAGGCAATGGGCACCTGAGGAGAGGGATGAAAGGACTACATTTGTTCTGGTTAGGGTTGAAATGTACTGTATTGATATTGCTGTGTCTCAGATGTGCTGAAACAAATAGTGAATTGCACGTGATAGCTTGTCGTGCCTCCCGCAGAATATTAATGAGAGCATCCTTCATTACAGTGACGTCAGACGTCATTCAAAGAAATGCACACCTGGACACCACACACCTGAAAACTGAATATGGGAACAGATGAACCTCCTATGGAGGTTTTTGTCAGGGAATCAAAGATTTGGCCTCCTGGAACAGAGCGCAACAGTGGGCGGCCACTTTCTTGCTGGCCTGGGTTGCTTGTAGAAGTGTTTTCCCATTCATTTTCTCCACAGGAACATGAAGGTTCTTCAGCAAGCCAGATCTGAGATGAATCACAACAATAACTACATTTGAAAACAGTAACAGTTCTGGTGAACCACTGGTGGAATGATCAGCCAATTACCATTGAAAATCCCTAACAGACAATTATGAGAAGGGAAGAGGAAGACAAAAAGCAGAAAAGAGGTCAGTCATCATCAGATAACCGCACTATGTTGGATGTGTCTCTCTCTATCAGAGCTCACCAGTGTGGCAGGCAGACTTGACTGGTTCTCACCGCAAGAGAACTTTAAACTGAGGACATCCTGTTTGCTGCGAACAGCAACTACAAATGACACAATTACACTTAGCCAATGCAGATCACTCATTGTATTACTGTCCCTGAGATTCTTTTGCAGTAGAACAAATTTTTTCATAAACACAAGTTCTACGTTTCTGTGGCTAAGAGCTGCATATGATGTGTGCGTGTGTAGGACAGTTTCTTGTACAGTATGTCCCAGTTTCTCTCCAGCAGAAAAACATAAATACATACATTTAAATAAAGCCATAATGTGCCGATTTTACAGGGCCTACAAAGGTGAAGTTTTACGACAAGCCCAATTAGTGCAAAAGGCCCGACCCTCCACCCCTCACACCAGCTATAATGAATTGTCAGCTAATCTATCCCATCCCCTATAAATTAGTTGTCTGGAAGAAATTTCTTCATAAGCTAATATGAGCAGTATAGCCTAATTTTCCAGATCTGTGCTCACATTGCACGCCTCTCACTTAACGCTCCAAGTCAGATGTGCCATGAGCCACGGCTTTAATATATCATGTAAAATTAGGTCAATATTAATAAAGCACAGATCCAAAGGAATGCTCCACATATGCTGTAAGGATTGAGGTTTTAATAGAGGAAAGGTGTGTGAACTAAAACGTTCATCTTCTGAACTGGAAAACGAAGGCTGTTTTTAGCAACAGAACGACTGGAGAGAAAAGAAACAGAGGAGGATAAAATGGAAGGATAGATACAGAGTTGAAAATCCTCCATAAATCATGACGTTTTACCTCAATCCAGTCCACACATGAAAAATGTGAGTTTACGGGAATAACTTTGACTGTGAACAAGGCAAAGCAGTGTGTTTGAGTGGGAGTGTGTTTGTGTGGCAGGTCTGGAAGCACTTTGCGTCTGGCTTTTCTTTTGTCACAGTCTGGACAACTGTCCTTTGAAAGCTGTTTGCATGATCATAAATTCAAAGTGCACTTAGATGACGATCTTGTCAACACACTCTCATAAGGAAACATCACTCTAGAGACTTATCATTCTTGTGCTCTTATGACTCCACTGTGATTCAGCATTCTCCTCATTTCATAGGTTTCCATTAACCCAGGCTAAGCCTGTACAGCTATATAATAATCAAGAAGTTTTTTTCCCATGAATATCTGAGATGCTCTTTTCCATAAAATGAAAGTGGACTTTTATTTTTAAAGAGCACTGATTTATGCTTTCTTGCTTGAAAAATTACAAAAGCACTATAAAATTTATAAGTCTTCTAAAGCCAAACAACAAACTTTACTTATGTCTGTACTTTTTCTCTTTACATTTTTCTTTAAATAAACCAATGTTTACTTTCTTAACTATAAATAAAATTACAAAAGCACTGTCTTCGGAAGTCAACGTATTTTTTCTTCTTCTCAGGAATATGTGTAACTAAGACACTGCTGACTATTTATTACCTATTTAATTATAATTTTGGTTTATGTCCAGATTTCTTTTAATTTCTTTTCACATTTCTGTCTTATACTGCACATAGTTGTTTTCACTAAACCAACACTTATGTACATCTAGTTATATGAGTAGTCCTGCAACTGATATGCTATTCTTCATCTAAAACTATCAGCAGTAGTCTATTAAATTAACAAATGATCTGTCTTATACATGAGAAAGAGTATGTTATTTCCAAAAGACTCGTCACAATTTAAATGAATTTAAGAAACTGTGAATAGGAATACATTAAGGCTCTGAGCAAAATGGGCTAATCTTTCTCATGCCTATTTTAGACCACTGCGTTTAATTAATAGCTGTTGCTAAACACACATTAGCATTTTTAAAAGATAGATTAAAACCTTAATCCGAGCAAATTTACAGACAGCTCTTCTTACGAAGAGATGGTCTCTGGTTAAATGCCCTATGGAGAATTATTGACTGGCACGTTGAAAGACTCACAGGGATAAAAATAAGTTTTTACAAAAATTAAAGCCTGCACTTAAATTCCTTAATCTGTATTTTGAGGGGAAGATAAAGTGTAAAGGATGTCCAGCTGACATATTGAACAGCTATGACATGTTGGTTTTTACGTCAGTGTATCAGGTGAAATGTCACCATAACAACAGCACACCGGCACACACACTCTTTACTAAACATCATGTATAGCCCATCTCATCACAGAGAACATGCTATTAGCCATCAGAAACAAGTGACAGGTCATACACTTTCAAAACCACAAGTCAAAGGTCATAACCTTTAGGCAGGTTGATATAATCTACCTAATGGAAAATAAATACAAGAATAAACAACTCCAACAAAGGTGTTGCAGGTGCTGTTAGCTCCGAAATCAAAAGCATTAGAAAATCAATCCACCCCTCACCTGTGTGTTAATATTAATATCCTCTTCTCACATCTCTCTGCACATCACTCTTTAGACAAGTGTGTGCACTTAACCCAGTGTAGGAATATTTTATTACACGGACTGATAAAATCAAAACACTGTTCAGAATTAATAAACAACAGACTATATTCCTCTAAGAGGGAGAACTCCTCTTATTTTTTTATTAGCTGGTGTTATAGGAGGGTCATGATTATTTTAGTGAGATGGTTCTGGTGAGGTATTTTAAAGATCCATTAAAGAACCATTAGATAGGGAGGTTTCTCCTGTCCGTTAGCCATTATCAGAATCGCATGACTCTCAAAAAACAAGTTTGATTGTTTGAACTTGATTTATTTTTACTGCTACCAAAAAACATCTGTGTGCACACATCAAGCTATACTGACATGTGCACAAACACACAACTGAGCACTGAAAAGGTCTACTGAGACGAGTGCTCTTTTCCACTAGTTTGCTTTGCACAGTTAAGTTATCCTCACACTATTTAAGGTAAGGGATGTACACCCACTTTCATTTTCAGTTTTACCTTTTTCATTATTAACAGAATAAAAGTTAGGATTACTTTCCAAACATATTTACAGAAAAAAATCCAGAAACATTTGAAAACCCACTTGCTCTCTGAAAGGAAAGAAAAAAGAGAAAAAAGGCAAAAAACAACAAAAAAACTAAAACAAAAAGAGATACAAAATTTTTTCATTACAAATTATATTATCAGAATAACAGATCTAGTTAAGCACCCTGTAGTGGCCTGTTGAAGATATGTACATTAAACTTGACGTCTTTACTTAAATATGAATTTATTGAAATGAAATGTAGATTGTATATTCTTGCAATGTTAAATGTTACGTGTTAAATAAAAAGCATGATTTTTTCATTACTTGGATTGACTTAAACAATGGCATGCATGCCCACACTCTGGCACCACCTTCACCCTTCATTCAAACATGTAAAGAACATGGTTAACCTTCTTCCAAGTTGTCAGCAAAGATAACATCACACCTCAGTCCATAAATCACACATATTCAGCCTCTCCCAAATCTCCCTATTATTCTCTGCACCATTTCTGTTTGTCTAATAACTACTGGAATCAAAATCTGCTCCAAATTTGTGAAAGGGAGTTTCAGATAAAGGAATATTTTCACCCGGGGCTGAACAATGGTTTCACGTTTGAAACAATATCCAAAAGCTATTTTTCTTTCCAGAATTTTTAAGTTATTGTGTATGTGTGTGCATAATTATGGTTATCTTCTCTGTCTGATGTGCATTAGTGGCTTGAGCACTGGCCAACGCAGTTGGACAGACCAAAGGATAAAATTCATAGTGAGGAGATCATCTTTTGACATGGCTTGGCAGTGAATACGAGCCTTTAACAACGATAAAGCTCAGTTACTTTGAACAAACTGATAGGAATCATTTAAAGCTGCAATGACAGAGTTAAGTGGAATCCAATTTTGAAATAATTCTCCTCAAATAATCAGATTTCTCTGGATGGGAGATGCAGTTTAAAGGAATAAAATCAGTTTATAATGCAAACAGTAATATGGAAAACAGCACAGATGATTAGAGTGGTAGAAGAGAGCCCTGATTTCAGATTGAGAAATTTTGCATATAAAAAAGTACATTTTCTATTTTCAATAGTGCAACGAGTTACTATATTGTGACTGAAAACCATATTTGACACTTAAGCTTCATTCCTCTGTGTGGTGAAAATCTTATTTATTTAATTAAAATTATGATGATTAACATAATTTAGTCGCAGTTTAAGCGAAAGCATATGATCGTTCTTAATTCAGTTAAAGGGGTCATATGATGCGATTTAAAAAAAAAATTCTCTTTGGAGTGTTACAAGCTCTTGGTGCATAAAGAAGATCTATAAAGTTGCAAAGACTATAGTCTTAAATCCAAAGAGATATTCTTTATAAAAGTTAAATCAACCACGCCCACTAAAACAGCTCGTACTAACATGCCCCACATGTCTACGTCACGATGTGGGAAGAGTTGATTAATGCCAGGCAAATATTCATGCAAATAAAGAAGGTATAACTTTTATTCTCACTATTGTTAAGCAACTCCGCCATGTTGTGGAGAAGCTGTGTGTCTCGTTGTGAAAGCAAAACTACTTTATTTGGCCTTCCAAAAGAGTACACAACTAGAATTCAGTGGTTAAGTTGTATTTACAACACTGTTCCAGAACAGTTCAACCCAAATATTCAGATGTGTGCAGCACATTTTACGGAGGAAGAGGACTGTTTCCTGAAACAGTAGCCTACAATGCGTCTGTGGCACAGAGGCTGATTCTATAATCAGAATCAGAATCAGAATGAGCTTTATTGCCATGTACGTTTACACGTACAAGGAATTTGTTTAATGACAGAAGCTACACAGTGCAACCGAATGACAGTGACAAGACAGGACAGAGATAATAAGCAGAATAAGATAAAAATATACAAAATTGACAATGTACAAATAAGCAAAAGCAAAATATAATATAGACAATTAAAATGTACAGGTATGATGTGCGCAATTTTTAAATGTAAACAAGTATGGTGTTAAATAGGTAATGTATGTAGGGGTGGGAAAACACATGGGTATCTCACTATTCGATTTTATGATGATTTAGAGGCCCAAGACTAAAGATGCATCATAATGTTGTCATGCATCCTGTACATCTATTAGGAGTGGGAATCTTCAGGCACTTCACGATCCGATCTGATTCCAAATCTTTGAGTCACAATCCAATTCCAAAACGATTCTTGATCTACATTTTTTCCTTCACTTCAGGTCCTGGGAGATGGAGGAGATTGCTGTTCATGATGGCAAGTGAGTGGAGAGCAGGGGGGGTTCTCTTAAAGTCCACTATCATATTTACAGTTTTGAGAGTGTTGAGCTCCAGGTTGTTAAGACAGACAGCCAGCTCTTTAACCTCCTGTCTGTAAGCAGACTTGTCACCATCCTGAATGAGGCCGATGTGTGTGGTGTCGTCTGCAAACTTCAGGAGCTTGACAGAGAAGTCTTTAGATGTGCAGTCATTGGTATACAGGGAGAAGAGCAGTGGGGAGAGGACACAACCCTGGGGGGGCGCCAGTGCTGATCATACAAGTGCTGGATTTGAGTTTTCCCAGCCTCACTGGCTGCTGCCTGTCAGTCAGGAAGCTGTTGATCCACTGACAGACGGAGGTGGGCATGGAGAGCTGAGTTAGTTTGGGCAGGAGGAGGTTCGGGATGATAGTGTTAAAAGCCGAGCTGAAGTCCTCAAACAGGATCTTCACATAAGTCCCTGGTCTGTCTAGAAGTTGCAGAATGAAATGCAGTCCAATGTTGACTGTGTCATCCATAGACCTGTTTGCTCTGTAGGCAAACTGGAGGGGGTCCAGTAAGGGTCCCGTGATCTCCTTCAGATTAGCCAAAACTAGTCTTTCAAATGACTTCATGACCACAGACGAGCCACAGGTCTGTAGTCATTTAGTCCTGTAATTTTGGGTTTCTTTGGAACGGGGATGATGGTGGAGCATTTGAAGCATGAGGGACTTTAAACAGCTCCAGTGATCTGCTGAAGATCTGTGTGAAGATGGGGGCCAGCTGGTCAGCACAGGATTTCAGACAGGATGGGGTAACACCGTCTGGGCCTGGTGCCTTTCTTCTCTTGTTCTTTCTGATGTACATTATCTTCACCGATTTGGAGTGCTGGGGGGGTCGGGGCTTCTGACTCACAGCCTGTTAGTACGTTTACATATTTAAAGAATTTGCCACTGATAAATCAAATGTGAGTTTTGAGCAGTGTAGAGTAGCGCTTGTTGTTTGTCGTTTCTCCGATCACAAATGCAGGCATGGTTTTTTGTTTACACAGCACGATACGCAACGCAACGTGTAAAAAGACAGTATAAGTTCTTATAATCAGTAATTATGTCCCCACTGGATGCAACAAATGCCTCATTCCCTTTCAAGGGAACTTCGATCTGCGTCCTCTGAGGGGACACTATGGGGAACACCTCGTTGTGACCCGTGTCTGAAGCATACTTTGAAAAACGCCAACGTGTTGGCCGGCGACAGCCTCTGACGTCACTACCAGCGCGACTATAAATACGCGCCCGTAGGACCCGTCACTATCTTCTTCGTCTTCATTGACTGTTTTGTTTGAAGCGTGCATCTGAGAAACGACCAAAACGGTAAGAGCGATCTATTATTGCTGTCATGGCATCCACTAGCAGGCGTTTAAACAGTGTGTTCATCCGTGTCAGTGTTATACGGCACACACACTCTTTGCGTCTCTTGTTTGGGCGGAGAGCACGCGCGTGATGTCCTCGAGGGGGCAATCTGCGTGCACTGCGAGCGTTTTTCGGTGAAAAAGCTCCTCTCTCGTTTGCCTCTCTTTTTGAGGAAAGAGGGACAGCCATCTGGATCCTGCGGCTCAGGACCCACCGTTGCCGAGGCACGGAGGAGGATGAGCTCGGGGGGATTACAGGTGGATCTCGCTGAGGAGTGTAGAGAGGAACTTTTTTCCTTTCACATTCTCCGGCGGCAAACGAGAGTGAACTTCGGGAGGAAGATGCGTTGTCATTAACCCTTTCTTGTACTGAAGTTAGTGCTCTGCTGGTTTTTTTCCCAGGAAGAGCAGGAGATGTCTGAGAGTGGAGAAGAAGCTGAGGCTGAGCCTTTCTCAATCCTCCTGCCCTGTGTATGGGGAGCTGTTAGCTGCAGAAGTCGAAAGGGAATGGAAGAGGCCGTTTTTCTCTCACATCCATCGGTTTCAGCATACAAGTTATGCTGATATCGGGGGTGCACAAAAGCGGCTATGAGAGGATGCCCCCTGTAGGGAGATGCTGGCTAGCTATCTCTCTGTGGGGGAAACGTCCTCTCTCAATTCCCCCTTTTTTAGATCCCGCTTAAATGGCAAAACATACACAGCAGCAGGTCAGGCGGTGGCTTCGTTGCACACGATGGCAGTGCTTCAGGCTTACCAGGCTGGCCTGCTGAAGGACCTGGATACCGTCGAAAGAAAGGAGTCCAGGTCCGAGCCCGAAAAACACAGGGGTCCTGGCCCATCTCGATCTGAGGATCTTAGATGGGCGCAGAAGGCTAGTGTTGCGGCTCGCGCTCCTCCCCCGCCTACGGGCAAGGGCAAGAGGAACCGCGGGTCACAGTGTGGTAAGCAGGGTCTGAGCGACGTGATTCAGACGAGGCTGTGTCCTCGCCCGGGTCAGAGCGGTAGGAAGACCTAGTAGCTCCGGATGTTTTAACCTCTGTTTCAACCTCTGTTTTTTGTCCTCCCCTGCCTAATTCCCCTGTAGCCACCAGCTTTCCACCTGATCGAGGTTAGGTGGACAGTCTCTCACATAACAGTCTCCTACCTGGACCGATGATGTTTTTTGGTTGGGTCTATGTTCATAGCAACCACCTTATTGACGGTCCGGACCAGAAGGGGGCGCCCCGCAAGCGGGACTCCAGTACAGGAGGGTGGGTGAGTACGTAACCCTTGCTCTACCTGTTTATGGACGTTATGTTGCTGGTGGTTATATGTCTACTAACAATCTCTGTGAGTTTCCTTTACAGTAGCTAGGTGGCCAAAGAATTGGCACAGCACTGCAGGGAATTCCATAGATGTCCGGCCAGGTCACCCTGAGGGGCCACCTGGCCGCTTGGCGCATCCGGGGAGGTGGTGGTTACGGCAAGAAGCTCTGTATTTACTGCCTCAGGTGATGCTCCCCTCGCCTAGAAAAGAGGGTTGGAGCTCACTGCTCCCGTACGATCCAGCGCCTCTGCGATGCTTGGGAACCTCTCTGTACACACGCTTGCCTGTGTACTTTCTCAAAACCACATAGTGGTCAGTGTGCACGTTGACGCTTTGCGCACTGTCTGAAATCCACGTAAGGTGGTAAGTGTGCACGCAAGACTCTGCGCACTTTCTGAAATCCACGTAAAGTGGTAAGTGTGCACGCATGACTTTGCGCACTTTCTAAAATCCTGTACGGTAGGGGTTACGCGCTTCGCTTCATTCCCTTTCTTGTGATGATTAGCCCTGGGTTCCATGGGCTTCATTCAACCAGTGTGTATTTGTTATACACCTCAAGCATCGCTTCCCTTAACATGAGGGGCTGGGTGGACTCCCACATATTGTGGTTATCAGGTGGTAGGCTTCATCAGGCCTCCCTGATGGTGAGCTCCCACATACTGTGGTTGCCAGGTAGTAGGCCTCACCAGGCCTCCCTGGAGATTTAGCTCCCACATACGGTGCGTCTCCACTAAATAGCATATTGTGGTTTTCAGATAGTAGGCTTCACCAGGTCTCTCTGAAGGTGAGCTCCCACGTTCGGTGGTCGCCAGGTAGTAGGCCTCACCAGGCCTCCCTGGAGATTTAGCTCCCACATACTATGCGTTTCCACGGAATAGCATGTTGTGGCTTTTTCAGATAGTAGGCTTCACCAGGTCTCTCTAAAGACGAGCTCCCACATACTGTGGTTGCCAGGTAGTAGGCCTCACCAGGCCTCCCTGGAGATTTAGCTCCCACATACTATGCGTTTCCACGGAATAGCACATTGTGGTTTTCAGATAGTAGGCTTCATCAGGTCTCTCTGAAGACGAGCTCCCACATACTGTGGTTGCCAGGTAGTAGGCCTCACCAGGCCTCCCTGGAGATTTAGCTCCCACATATTGTGCGTTCCACTAAATAGCACATTGTGGTTTTCAGATAGTAGGCTTCATCAGGTCTCTCTGAAGACGAGCTCCCACATACTGTGGTTGCCAGGTAGTAGGCCTCACCAGGCCTCCCTGGAGATTTAGCTCCCACATACTGTGCGTTTCCTAAAAAACGAGCTCCCGCGATTTGTGGTTGTCAGGTAGTAGGCCTCACCAGGCCTCCCTGGAGTTGAGTTCCATATTGCTTTCAGTTTCCACTGAGGTGGTTATCTGGTAACAGATAGTAGGCCTCTCTAGGCCTCTCTGTAGGTGAACTCCCACATATTGTGGTTATCAGGTAGCAGGCTTCACAGGCCTCTCTGAATGTGAGCTCCCACATACTGTGGTTGTCAGGTAACCTTTCAGTACACACGCTTGCCTGTGTACTTTCTCAAATCCACATGGTGGTCAGTGTGCACGTTAACGCTTTGTGCACTGTCTGAAATCCACGTAAAGTGGTAAGTGTGCACGCAAGACTCTGCGCACTTTCTGAAATCCACGTAAAGTGGTAAGTGCGCACGCAAGACTCTGCGCACTTTCTAAAATCCTGTATGGTAAGGGTTACGCGCTCCCCTTCGTTCCCTTTCTTGGGATGATTCGCCCCGGTGTTCCTTGGGCTTCATCCAACCAGTGTGTATTTGTTAAACACCTCAAGCATCGCTTCCCTTAACATGAGGGGCTGGGTGGACTCCCACATATTGTGGTGTCAGGTGGTAGGCTTCATCAGGCCTCCCTGATGGTGAGCTCCCACATACTGTGGTTGCCAGGTAGTAGGCCTCACCAGGCCTCCCTGGAGATTTAGCTCCCACATACTGTGCGTTTCCTAAAAAGCGAGCTCCCGCGATTTGTGGTTGTCAGGTAGTAGGCCTCACCAGGCCTCCCTGGAGTCGAGTTCCATATTGCTTTCAGTTTCCACTGAGGTGGTTATCTGGTAACAGATAGTAGGCCTCTCTAGGCCTCTCTGTAGGTGAACTCCCACATTTTGTGGTTATCAGGTAGCAGGCTTCACAGGCCTCTCTGAATGTGAGCTCCCACATACTGTGGTTGTCAGGTAACCTTTCAGTACACACGCTTGCCTGTGTACTTTCTCAAATCTACATGGTGGTCAGTGTGCACGTTAACGCTTTGCGCACTGTCTGAAATCCACGTAAAGTGGTAAGTGTGCACGCAAGACTCTGCACACTTTCTGAAATCCACGTAAAGTGGTAAGTGTGCACGCAAGACTCTGCGCACTTTCTAAAATCCTGTATGGTAAGGGTTACGCGCTCCGCTTCGTTCCCTTTCTCGGGATGATTCGCCCCGGTGTTCCTTGGGCTTCATCCAACCGGTGTGTACTTATTGTACACCCCAAGCCCCCTCAACTTGGGGGGGCTGTGTGGGCAATTCTCGGGTAGTTCAGCAGCGCTCCCCTTTTCTGAAAGGGTCACCTATGAGCATGCTGCTCGGAGCTCGGAGTCTTCCTCTCTTGGGAGACTGATTCCCGGTTCTTCAGAGCGCTCCAGTACCACATACTGTTTGAGACGCTCTGTGAGAGCAGGCATCCTGCTGAGGCAGGGGCTGAGGCCTCCAATTGCTCTGCTCCCGGGCCTTTCAGTACACACGCTTGCCTGTGTACTTTCTCAAATCCACATGGTGGTCAGTGTGCACGTTAACGCTTTGTGCACTGTCTGAAATCCACGTAAAGTGGTAAGTGTGCACGCAAGACTCTGCGCACTTTCTGAAATCCACGTAAAGTGGTAAGTGCGCACGCAAGACTCTGCGCACTTTCTAAAATCCTGTATGGTAAGGGTTACGCGCTCCCCTTCATTCCCTTTCTTGGGATGATTCGCCCCGGTGTTCCTTGGGCTTCATCCAACCAGTTTGTATTTGTTAAACACCTCAAGCATCGCTTCCCTTAACATGAGGGGCTGGGTGGACTCCCACATATTGTGGTGTCAGGTGGTAGGCTTCATCAGGCCTCCCTGATGGTGAGCTCCCACATACTGTGGTTGCCAGGTAGTAGGCCTCACCAGGCCTCCCTGGAGATTTAGCTCCCACATACTGTGCGTTTCCTAAAAAGCGAGCTCCCGCGATTTGTGGTTGTCAGGTAGTAGGCCTCACCAGGCCTCCCTGGAGTCGAGTTCCATATTGCTTTCAGTTTCCACTGAGGTGGTTATCTGGTAACAGATAGTAGGCCTCTCTAGGCCTCTCTGTAGGTGAACTCCCACATTTTGTGGTTATCAGGTAGCAGGCTTCACAGGCCTCTCTGAATGTGAGCTCCCACATACTGTGGTTGTCAGGTAACCTTTCAGTACACACGCTTGCCTGTGTACTTTCTCAAATCTACATGGTGGTCAGTGTGCACGTTAACGCTTTGCGCACTGTCTGAAATCCACGTAAAGTGGTAAGTGTGCACGCAAGACTCTGCACACTTTCTGAAATCCACGTAAAGTGGTAAGTGTGCACGCAAGACTCTGCGCACTTTCTAAAATCCTGTATGGTAAGGGTTACGCGCTCCGCTTCGTTCCCTTTCTCGGGATGATTCGCCCCGGTGTTCCTTGGGCTTCATCCAACCGGTGTGTACTTATTGTACACCCCAAGCCCCCTCAACTTGGGGGGGCTGTGTGGGCAATTCTCGGGTAGTTCAGCAGCGCTCCCCTTTTCTGAAAGGGTCACCTATGAGCATGCTGCTCGGAGCTCGGAGTCTTCCTCTCTTGGGAGACTGATTCCCGGTTCTTCAGAGCGCTCCAGTACCACATACTGTTTGAGACGCTCTGTGAGAGCAGGCATCCTGCTGAGGCAGGGGCTGAGGCCTCCAATTGCTCTGCTCCCGGGCCATTCTTCTACGAGCTGCTCTGACAGAGTCCCACGAGAACCCCTCCTTAGAACAGTATTTTAAATCCATGTTATGGTAAGTGTGCACGGGAGTCTTTGCGCACTTTCTAAAATCCACATTGTGGTAAGTTCGCACGCTAGTCTCTGCGTTCTTTCTAAAATCCCTAGATGGTAAGGGCTTCGCGCTGCTGCTTCGTGCCCTTTCTTGAGTTGGTATAAGCCCCGTTCATCTTGGGCACCACTCCACCTAGGTATCCTCGGATACCTATCTAGAACAGGGCGCCGCTACTAGAGTGCTGTGGGGACAGCCCTTTCGGCAGGTTTTTGCGAAAGCTAGCAGTAGCCCTGTGTGACAGGCAAAGACTTGGTAGAGGAAAGTGCCAGGCTCTTAGCAGTATCCCTTTAAAGGAATCTCTGTGATTCCAAGCCTTTAGCTCTACCCCGGGCCAGGGCCCTACAGGATAAGTTGGGTATGTAGCTTAGGCCTTTGGCCGTAAGGGATAATGTCATAAGGCAGCCGTCAGACCGTCCCAGGGGCGACTCCCGGTGAAGAGAAAAGCGGTAGAGTTGGTACTTAGTGTTTGCCATGATTCTGGTCTGCACTCCCCTCAGCATGGCGGCGTGGGTATACTGTTCCCCATAGTGTCCCCTCAGAGGACGCAGTTCGAAGTTCCCTTGAAAGGGAACGTCTCAGGTTACGAATGTAACCATGGTTCCCTGAGAGGGAACAAGACACTGCACCCTCTAGCTCCCTGCCATGCTTCGGACCTCGCTTTGAATGGTGAGCTTTGTAAAAATCTACACATTTCAGAAAGGCGGGGCATAGATGAGAAACAATAATGTACATTATGTGGAATTATTATTTTCTTTCTTACCTTAAACACATGGCATTACACCAAATAATGTTTTTTTTAGCAACGTCATATGACCCTTTAAAAATTAAGCTGATTATATGGTACCTGTAGATCAGATGACCTATTATGCATTACAAAGATGTAAATACTTTAGGTAGAGCTAGGAGAGCTATAGTGCCAAAATTAACTTATGTTACAAGTAAATAACACACTGATGTTGCATATATTGCTACTTGTGAGTTTCATTGGTTTAAAACTCTCATAGTTATTCTAGCACAGGAACAGCAAACAGTGTTAATACGACTTGCTTTATGTGTATGTGAGTGTGTGTTTGTATTTTAATACATGGCTAGGTCTTTTCTTTCATCATTTCATATTACCCACGAGACATCTCTTGCTCGCAGACAGACACAGGAAAATAAGGCACAGCTCTTGTCACTGATCCGCATTCCAAATCAACGCTTATCATCATCATTGTCTTCATACCGTAATCATTACCATAATCATTATCCCTGTCATTTCTGCCACAATACAAACTAGATTTCTCTCCTCTCGCTCCCCTTCCACTAATCTCCATATTCATAATGGGGACGGATATTTTAATGATGTGTGTGAATATTCCTGAAGGCAGTTTGGATAATTGAGACTATCAGTGCTGACAGTGTGCCCTGGTCACATCCTGCTCGCATTTCAGGTGTGAGTCCTTCATTTAGCACCGATTATCGTGACACCCAGCTTATGCCTGTCACTTCCTTTCCTCTTCACAATTTAACTAAGACTGAGGCTGTTGCTGAGGCCGCGAGCCCAGATGGCGAATCAGGAGGTACGTTGCCGACTACCTGGCCTCCCGTCTCCTCATCTGTGAGCCTGCAGTTGTCAGGCATGTGAAAATCACCCGGCCGGGCCTTCAAGGATTTAGAGAGCATGCATGCTGCTGCATGAACTGATGCCTGCTATGTCCAATTAAAGTCTGGGGCACAGCCAATGAGCACTGTAACTACACATACAGACTCCTGGGCACGGCCACACTTTGTGTCACTATCTGAGTAGATTATTGGTCTGTCTCCTGATTCAGAGCGTGCAACATCCATTCCCTTTCCTTTAGCGGGAGCCGTCACTTCTGTCTGTTGAGGAACATGAATCTACTACACACTCAGAAGCCCACCCTGAAAGATGTGAGGGCCAAGGCCTTTGTGCACCTATCAGCATTCCCTGTTACAAAAGTGACAGATTAATGATTGACCATTGTCTGTGATTAAGACTCAAGTTTAAGGCAACAGTGGCACGGTAAGATGTACAACACCAAGCAATTCGCTCCGAACCTGAAGTTTTCAGAGATAAGCATACACGACAGTCAGTATGAAATGACATTTCACACTATATTTTATGAATGCATGTTATTGATCTTGTGAATGATTTATTCATGTATATGTTCTGAAAAATCTGAATCAACACCCAATGTATAGAACCAAGCCCCTCCCTACGTTTTTACGATAATCTGTTTCACTTGGATGTTGGTCAACATACGAAAGATCTAAAGCTACTTCTATTTCATCGCGACTTTAAACTTGTGTCATTATTAACTGAAAATCTCTAAATTAAGTGACCATCATAAATAAAGGTGCTTTAAATGAATATTTCACACACAAAAAGGAAATTAAGTCATTGTTAACTCCCTTTCATGTTGTTCCAAAACCTGATAAAAATGTATATACTTTAATGGCAATTTTTTTGGTAATCTGACCACACCAGTCCCCATTCACTGTTATTATATTGACATTTATTTTAAATCTTCATCTTTTGTGAAGAAAGAAAGTCATACAGGTTTGGATCAACATGAGGGTGAATAAATAATGACAGAATTAATTTTTTTTTTGAGGGGGGGTGATCTATTTCTTTAATAATGAGAAGTTCCTAACCTTATGTATACTGTACATATCTGACCCTGTTGCATGAGACTGCATGAGATTTTTGTTGTTTAGCAGTTGAATGGTCGTCATCTTGCACAGCCACTGAAAATGTGGTCAGATCTTCATGGAACCCAAGGGTAAATCATTTAAATCTGATGCTGGGACTTTTACATTTATTGTTTGAAAATTGTTTTCATTTGTGAAACCACATTCCAGCAGACCGGTTTAGTGACATGCTCTCTAAATGTGTTTTCTCTCATTCTCTTGCCACACACTGAGCTGTTTCTCTGCCATCCCTATTCGCATAAACCTCAAAACAAAAAGAAATGTTGGACGTTTTTCAGTGTTTTTTTGTGTGTTTAGTCACGGTGGCCATCTAGCTTTCATCATCAAGTATCTCAACAACAATGATGTCATCACAGGGTCAGTTCTGCACATGAAAGCGGGGCCTGTGCTCACAAAAGATTTGTGGGCAAAAACTTTTTACCAACCATGGAGTACATACTCAGCATTTCTCAGACTTCACCTATAATTTATTGAACAATGCAAGAGCAAATGAGTATAATGTCAGTATAAAATACAATGTAGATGTCTTTTGTTTCAAAAGCAAATTATGTTTGTGATATTTTTGTGCATAAACAGCCTGAAAACTGCTTAGAATCAAGCTCTCAACTAAAGCCACTCAGCATCTGGGAGCAGGTGGGACCGCGTGTGAGATATGTTTTACAGAACAGTGATGAAAAAGTCACCTGTGTTGAAAGGAAGTTATAGACCGCTGAATCTGGTTTGCTAGGAAGCTTGTGTTTCTAAAGCTACTTACGTTAATCAAACTTTTATATATTTGTGATTTTCTTTTTTTACTTTGAAACAGAATAGATTTTTCCACCTTTATTTTTTTCTGTCCCTCATATCAGAGGAAAGCAGAGAGTGGTGTGATTATCCCGGCTGTGCCCTTCTCAGACATGTGTTACGTGAGAATAACAAGTCGTGTTTCTGAAGAGCTCGCTTTTTAGCCGCAATCCACTCTCAGATAAAGAGGAAGGAGAAGGAAATAAGACAGAGAGAGGGGAAAGAAAGGCACTTTCAAGCTTTGCATTTTAGTACAGGTAACAGATTTAGCAGAGCTGTGATTCCTGTCTGCTGTATCTCCATTCTTTCCATTTTTTATTCTCAAAACAGAGCGTGAACCTAAATCTCATGTTTTAAAGATTCTTTGATGGGAAAGGCTAAATATTTCAATATGAGGCCGTTTTATTATTCAGATGCTCACAGGTGTTTTTAACATCTACCGGTGCTTTTCTCACACACACACACACAGAGAGAGAGAGAGAGAGAGAGAGAGAGAGAGAGAGGTACACAGAATAGCATGATATATGAAATATTTAGTGGATTCGTCTCTTCTTTCCAGTCCTAAAATCTAATAAATCAAATGACTGCCAAATGACATTAAAAAGTGTGAGAGGGAAAGCTTTTCATATTCAAATACAAGCCAGGGGAAATACAGCAAAGGAAAAGGTTATTTGATTTAGCACACAACCCTGACTGACCTACAGTGAAGAGAGCCACGGAGAGAAAAAAATAATGATTATGAAAGAAAAAGAAATTGAAATATGAATGATTAAATACACAAGGAAGCAGACAACCGAAAAGGGTCATTTCATAATAAATAAATAAATACATAATAATAATAATAATTCCTGTTAATCCTTTTGATCTTTTATTTAAAAAAAAAATCACAAAAATATAACCTTTCATTGAATAATGCGAATTTAAAATGGGGAGGGGGGGGGGGGGTATCATCATTAAATAATAGTTTTTCTCTAATACACATTGGCCAAAATTAACAGCACCCTTTTATTCAATACTTTTTGAAACCTCCATTTGGCAGTTTAACGGCTCTAAATGTTCTCCTGTAATGCCTGATGTGGTTAGAGAACACCTGACAAGAGATCAGAGACCATTCCTTCATCCAGAATCACTCCAGACCCTTTAGATTCCCAGCTCCATGTTGGTGCTTCTTCTCTTCAGTTCTCCACACTCATTGTCTATGGACTGGAATGGCCATATCAGAAGCTTGGTTTTGAGCTCAGTGACCCATTTTTGTGTTGTTTAATGTTTGTGTTTGGATTATTGTATGGTTGGAAGATCCAAACATTGCCTAGAGTCAGTCACTTTTTGATTTTTTTATCTGTTGGTAGAAACCATGATGCCATGTATCCCTGTGTTCCCCAAACCGATCTTGAGTGTTTGCTGCTAAAAAGCAAATTTTTTAGTTTCATCTGACCATAGAAGCCATTCCCATTTGAAGTTTCAATCGTGTCTGATAACTGAATATGCTTGTTTTTGGATGAGCTAGGATAATTTTTCTTGAAACCCTCCCAAACAATATGTGGTGATGTAGGTACTGTTTGACAATTTTTTTTTAGCTTTTCTAACCCCGAGACTCAACTATTTTCTGCAGTTCTCCAGCTGTAGTCCTTGGAGAGTCTTTGGTCACTCAAACTCTCCTTCTCACCGTGCATTAGAATGATATGGAAACATGTACTCTTCCAGGCAGATTTATAACATTTTATGTTTTTATGTCTTAATTATTGCCCTGATGGTGGAAATGGGAATTTTCACTGCTCAAGCTCTTTTCTTAAAGCCAGTTCACTAATTTGTGAAGCTCAATTATCTTTTGCTGCACATCAGAAATATATTCTTTTGTTTTTCTCATTGTGATGGATGATTAAGGGAATTTGGGCTTTGTTTTCCCTCCTATTTATATTTCTGTGGAACAGGAAACCATTGTTGGATAATTTCATGTTTATAATCACCCTGGAGTGCTCAAAATTGTGAACATGAATGGGAATATACTTCAGCGATATTTTACTCATAAGAATTTCTGGGGTTCCAATAATTGTGTCCAACATGTATTTGAGAAAAACGTTTATTTCATAATGATCTTTCCCCCCATTTTAAATTCTTATTATCCAATGAAAGTTTAGATTTTTTTTTTAAAATAAAAGATCAAAAGGATTAACCACACAGACTTTTTTCTTCTTCCCGTATTACGAACATTAAAAAAACAAAAAAAACAACAACATGATTAATGTTTTTGTTCTACTGTTTTGAGAACATTATAAAATACTACAGATAACCGGTCTTGAATTAATGTTTTATTAAAGTTACTGGAATATCCCCCCCCCCCCCAAAAAAAGCGTATATCTTGAAAATATTTACCGTGGCAGCAAACACACACACACACACACACACACACACACACACGCACACGCATACGTACACACACGCACACACATACAAACCTTAATCAAATAATTTCCAGAAAAATAAATGTTTAAATAACTACTTTTGATTCCTGGAAAAAAGAAGCAAGACTTTTAATCACAGTATACTTCATTAAACTTATACTGCAAACTCTAATAAGTCAGGATCATGACATATAACAGAGTCTCCAAACTTGTTTTTCCCCCTACTTTTCACTTTTATGAGACACTTTTTTTGAGTGACAATTAGTGAGCCCCTGAGCTCTGGAGGGAGAAGAACAGACATCATCTTGAATCATCCTGACAGGATGGCATGGCCCAATTACAGTAACGCTCCGTTTCGCTTTGATGTGTTGGAAAGAAAGATAGACTGGGGCGAATCACTTAGAGACACATGCACACACACGTTATGGTAATAATGTAATTTAGCCCGAATGCTAAACTCTATGTAGCACCTATAAAGACGATGCTAATGCTAATTACACCACTCTAGCAGAGAGAGAGGTGTGGGGTGAGCTACTATTTTGCCTAAATGAAGAGGCTCTTATGTACACTGTCAACAAAAATGAGACAAAGTGACTTTTCACTTATGAGGGTTTAATTATGCACGGGGTGATGTGAGAAAAAAGGTTACAGGGTGGAGTTTGCTGCTTTTACATTAAACCTGTTGGGTGTCTTCCATTAATTAGAGCTTTGGAGAGAAAAAAGAGAGTGGAAGATGAGAAGGAGAGATAGACGGGTCTACAAGGAAAGCTTGATATTATCAGGCTGTAATTAAGTTGTCACTTCAATTAGGGCACCTCAAATTGGAATTGTCTTGGGTTGCAGCACTGAGCGATGTCTGTTTGGTTAATTAGTCTGGTGAGTAGCCAGAACATTGCACACACAAACACACATCATCATCATCATCATCAAGCTGGGTCGTTTACGGTCTCAGTCGACTGGTTTATTGTTGAGCATAAGGCAAACACACTGGAGAACACACAGTCCTCTACAGAATAATGTTGACTGAAGGTCAAGCACAATCCATCTGTTATTAGGGAATAAACCTGTACTGAAGCAATACGTGAATGTAAGATTTACGGAGCTTTTCCCGAGGGCTGATGAGAACACGCCAAATTAATAATCAAGTGAATGTAGATGGCAAATGAGGGACTCTATTAGTCTTTTAATTTGTAGTTATGGGAATGGTTTAATCCTGTAAGCTTTACTGAACCTGGACTGATTAAACGGAGCACTCATTTCAGATAAACTGACAGATCAACGGTTTCAAATCACGATATATAATCTTAAAACATATATTTCTGTGTAATGCAGAGGTGATTCTATTTGAGCTTAAACATTTTTGATGCGGTTCAGTTCAGTAGATGTGCTGCTTTTTATGTAGATCAGTGGTCAGCATATATCATCAGAATGACTGATAATTATGAAAGCAATTACTTGTGTTGTGGTCTCCGTCTTGATATCGGTTCTGGTCATTTTTTGAAGGTCTTAGTCTTGTCTTGGTGTCAGACTAAAAGGATTTTATTCAAGGCCACATTTAAATTGCCAGTGTGTAACACACGGACACTGAGACAGAAGGAATAAGTGAGTTAGGTTTATTGGAAGTGGGTCTGAGTTGAGCACGGGAGATATGCAGAGGAGATAGTTCGCTGATATCGCTGATTCCGGCCTGACTGCCAGAATGGGAATTTCCAGAGCCGTCGGTGGGGTGACCAGGAAGACAGACATGTCGCACACACTTCAGGGTTCACGCTGGAGAAGAGAGCTTGGAGAAGGGATCGCAGGAGACACTCGGGAGGAACAATGGAGAAACACAGGAGTCTAGGAGAAGGAATCAATGAGAGGTAAGTAGCAAGGTTTGTAGCGAGTCAATGCAGGTACTAAACAACAGGAGTGATTCCACTATGCAGCTATGAGATTGGACAACCTGTCCTGGGAAACTGAGGTATGTGCTTTTATGTGGAGGTGAGCTGATGGGTTGATGGTGTCCAGGTGCTGGTGATTAGTATTCTGGTGAGGGAGGGCGTTGTGAGTGGCTGATTGATGAGCCTGACCGACTTGTGATAAAGTGCACTGTCTGAATTATTTACCATGTGATGAACTTATTTCTTATTTGATTATTTTGACACTGCTGTTTCCGGTCAGAATTTAATGAGGAATTGTGTCAAACAAAATTAACCAAAACTAATACAAATAGCCAAAATAAAATTCAAGATATGATTGCAATTTTTTTTTTACTTGAGATCTTGTTTTCATATTACATAACATTAAGCAATTTCACAAGAGCTTTTTTCATGAATATGAGTTTGACTGCAAAACATGGTATTGATTTTATGCAAGCGTTAAACAAACAAGAAGTATTAGTGAATTACATTTTAGACACAATTTTATTTATTTTTATTATTATTTTTGCTATTTCAGCAATAAAAATAGTTCCAAACAAAGTCCAGCTATCCATAGCAACTGCTGCGTCCCTGAACAACACACAGTTGCATTACTGATTAAATCAGTTTGATTTGAACAATTCGGTTGATTAAATAATTCAGTGACTCACACATTAAGTGATTTGCCGCTAACTGGTGGTATTAGTTTGACATTCATATTCAATTTATTTTAACATCATATTTCTATATGCAAAATTGTATTTTGTTTTGTTTCATTGGCCATAGAAACTAAAAATTATCACTGTGACCATTTACTCTTCTTTACGTGTTCAAAACTTATTTAACTTGTGTTCTTCAGTGGTTCACAACAGGTGTATTTCTCTCATTTCATGATAATGAACATGAATAAGTTCTGGGGCTGTCAACTGAAAATTAAAAGCACCATAAAAAAGTGGTCCACATGATTTGTGTGCTGTATTGCATGTATTCTGAAACATTTGAAAATGTTTTGCGAGAAACAGACTGAAATTTTAATTATCATTCAGGGAAAATCTTGAAATTTGCCATTGCTTTCCTTGGTGTGTTCATGAGAGCTAATAAGAGAAGAATCAATGGCTGATTCATTAATAAATCTTTCTTTTGAGTCAGATATTTTAATGAATCAATTGTTCCAGTTCATGAAACTGGACAGAATGATTTGTTCAGGAATTGGACTAATTTAGCTCATGGCTCAATAATTCGGTCATAGCTGTTCACAGTTCACTGAAGAGGATGTTATAAATTAACTTCAGAAAATGGAATATAGTACACATATTAATATAGACTCTAGTGTTGGTGCTCTAGTGTCCTTTTGAGGCTTGAAGGCCCACTGTAACTGCAAACAATTACAGATCAGTGCATTATTTAAAATGTCTCTGTTTGTGTTCTACATATTAAATAAAATCATACAGATTTGGAACAACATGAAGGCGAGTGCATAATAATAGTAAATAATAATTTCTGGATGAATTGATCCTTAAACACAAACATTGTTTGTAAAACAAATTACAGTCCCTCGATTGTGGTCATCCCTTTCTTTCACTTTTCATTTTGTCCTTCCTTTAACCTCTCTCTCTCTCTTTCTCTCACTAGTCGATATCTATTGATGTGGGCTGTTTCCCATCAGTCTGCTCTCCCCTCTTCTTTTATGGTTTATCCATCACTTGGTGTTGGTGTCAGTGGTTTTGCTTCATGCTCACAATGAGATGTATTACAACTACACTTGTAGATGCTCTTGTAAAAGGCTGGCTTGTAGCAGTCTTGATACTTACTGCTGTCTGTAGATAAAGATTACTTTATCGACAGCTGTCGTAGCACATGCTGGATGGTCTAGATCTGTTAAAAGAAAAACAACTGGGTTAAGAGCGCTACAGCACATGGGGAGTTTAGATGCATATGCTGAATACAATACAACCATGGTCCAAAAACAATTAGCAATGTAGTTATAGACTCAGTCTGACAGTGTTTATAACACGAAACACATAGGACAGCCAGTAATCA